>NW_026884967.1:0-6143 GCF_032173495.1 Musca vetustissima | reverse complement strand
CATTACAAATTTCTGAAATTTGTATTATGGTTGACATAATCGGTTTTTAAGAAATGTCGGTATAGGTCCACTTTTTGATATGTTCCCTATATTTTCATTTCTAGGACCTGTCAGTATATTTCTGGTGGAGGGTATTCAAAGTTCGGCTCGCCCGAACTTAACGCACTTGTTATTGTCTACCATATGGCGTGGATTTTTTAAAATTTGTTTTAATAGACCACCTTAAGGCGTGGATTTTTTAAATTGTTTTTATAGTCCACACTAAGCGTGGATTTTTCAAAAATGATTTTTATAGTCTACATTAAGGCGTAGATTTTTTTATTAATTATTTTTATAGTCGACCTTAAAGGGTAGATTTTTTCTGAGTGTATTATTATTTTCTGAGTGTATTTATTTTATTAATTGTTTAAATTCGCTACATTTTCATATCAATGTTTGTTTTTTCCTCTCCATTGTTCAATATAATTATATTTCATTATTGTTATTGGAAATTGTTTTATTTTCATTGTATTCTTTGAGCACTTTTGGTGTAGTAACAATATCAACATTGTTATTACCAACCAAAATCATCATTTATTAATGAATGGGTTAATTAAATAAACAGTTTGGAGATTTTTTAATAATAACGAAATTTTGTGAAACAGAAAAAGCCACAACAGTCAGTGAGAAAAATAACTGAAAAAAATGTACAACACAATTAAAATTAAACCAATTGGAAACATTAGTATGAAAAAAGCGATATCAGGAAAGAATAGTTTTGCGAAAAATACTAACAACAATTGATAGTAAATAGATTTTTATGGCAAGCTATTTAATGTGGTTTTGAAACACAAACGGATTATTTATATTGTTATGTGTGTGCTAGTGTGTGCTCTTTGTGGTTTTGAATTTATTTTTTCAGACCAAATTTATTATTATCATATGACATTGCTATAAAAAACGTATATTTCCCAATAAATTCTGACCACATAAAATCAAAAATCTCACTTCTCCCTTCACATGTTTCCAATAATATTTTAACCCTAAAAAATTCCTGCCCAAAGGTGACAGTTCACCCACATTTCATTTTTAACTATCATCGATGTTTTTTGGAAACCAGCATTTCTGTTTTCAATTGAAAATCGTTCCTCAGTCTTATCAAAACATGTCAAGCGAAGCATTCACTCATTTCATTACTTATTCGGATTTGTTCAGACGTTTAGTTGAACCAAAGGTCAAATAAAGACAAAATCCCTTTTCTCGATGAGAAGGGGTATTACCTTGAATTGTCATAAAATGAAAGATGTTGTTATCTTGAACAAACATGTTTGTTTTATTTATTTGTCTAACATTTCGGTTGACTTGTTATTCTATTGCTTGGAAAAATAAAAATGAAACAGAAATATATTTCATTGTTTTTTTTAGGTATCATCAGAAAAAATCGTGCAGGATTTTTGGGTTTTACTAAAAAAATAATAAAAATATTTTTCAATATAAACCTCAAAGGTTATGGTGCGTATGAGTCGTGACAACATTCATACGCTCCATAGCACCTCTACGGTATTTATTGTGGTTTTTATTTATTGTTTTTATTTTGAATCTATTAATTTTTAAAGGAAAACAAAAATTACCCGCAGATATTAGCCTTTCGAAATAAAATTATTTGCAATTAAGATTTCATGATAATCACATTATATAGTAAATTGTTGTAGTTGCAGTTGTTTATAGGGTAAATAGTTTTGCGGTGATTTTTTATTTTACCCGATATTTAACAGCTGTTGCAAAAGTAATTAATACCATTATTCGCGAACATATAAACATAAATTTTAATTAAAACAAAACCGAACAACGCACCCACACTGGATGGCCTGCAACCGCACAAATAATTCCTGAACTGAACTGCTCATACACATAGGCTTTTTTTATCAAAAAAAAAAAAAAAAACAATATATTGTTAATTTTCTTGTAGTTCTCACATGGTTGAGTGGTTTTTATTTGTCTGCCCGAACATTCGCTGTTTTGTATCAATGTTTGGCATAAATCCACAAATATGTAAATGCCTTCAATACACAATTGTAATATTAAATAATGTTGCAAATTAACAACATTATGTGGATTATGGAAAACGTGAGAGAGAGGTATAGAGCGAGGAAAACAACAAAAAATATATATGAAAACCAAAATATTTATTAAGTTGTTAAATTTTTTATAATAGTTTTAAATTGCCATTAAACTTTATGGAGGGGATTTGCACTGAGGTAGCTGGCAAATAAAGCTGTGAAAAAATGTCCAACAATGTAAAATAAATAATGATTTTGTAGTATTTACAAATTGACGTATTAATTGAATTAATGACTTAATAATCTATTTGTTTTATTGTTAATTGAATTTGAATTAAATAAAAACAACAAAATAAAGCCACATAGCCCAATATGCCTGATGAACCGCTTAACCAACGGTGAAACGCGTCGCATAATGGTGGGTACGTAGGTTCTTCTCCTGGATTTCCTTTTCATTGCAAAATTCAGTCTTTAAAGCTCGACTCGAAAGAGTATAAATAATCACTTAAATCACTTTCAAATGATCACAAAAATTCAAATAACAAAAATTAATTTCAGCCGAGGGCTTCACGGCTAGGGCTAAGAAATCCACGCCTCGTGAGCAACACAAAATGTTGCCAAGACCACTTAACGGCTTCACGAAAATAAACACACTATGCCTTGTGGGCAAACGGTAATTCGCAAAAACACGTGTAGGGCTACCATGGAAAATTCTTTAATAAATCTACGGTGAGAACTTCATTAATTCTTCATAAATCGCCTACAGCTTCAAAAATTATTCTTTAATAAAACTACGCCCTGCGGGCTTCACGAAAATAATTCTTTAATAAATCTACGAATTGAGGGATTCACGAAAATAATTCTTTCAAAAATAATAAATCTACGCCTTGAGGGCTTCACGAAAATAATTCTTTAAGCAATCTACGACTTGTGCGCTTCTTGAAAAAAAAAATATAAAAAATCTACGACTTATGGGCTTCTCGAAAATAATTCTTTAAAAAATCTACACCTTGAGGGCTTTACGAAAAAAATTCTTAATAATCTAGGCCTTGAGGGCTTCACGAAAATATGTTGTCCTTTGGGCCTTATGAAAATACTTCTTTATGAACTTTACGCCTTGTAGGCATCACGAAATCCACATTAAAAACAAAACAATTTCTTTAAAAATAACTTGTGGGCTTAATAATATAAAAAATATTTCATAAAGATCTATGCCTTCTGAATTTCTCCAAACAATATTCATACGAAACATA
Organism: Musca vetustissima; assembly: GCF_032173495.1. Taxonomy (NCBI): domain Eukaryota; kingdom Metazoa; phylum Arthropoda; class Insecta; order Diptera; family Muscidae; genus Musca; species Musca vetustissima. Next base: position 2,851 of record NW_026884967.1, on the reverse strand, counting down.
CGTCCTCTAACAACTAAATATTTTAAAAATAATTCTGAGCTACTTAAAAATGGAATATATTCCTATTGAACTATTACAAAATATATTTTATGGAAGTCTTAGCCATCTAAGCAACTTCAAAAAAATGTGTGACCCCTGATTTACTTAAAAAAATATTGTAGAAATCTACGCCCTCTGAACTACTCCCAAAAAATATTTTATGTGAAATTTAACTACTCCAAAAATATATTTTTTAGAAATCAGCGCATTTTAGCCGGCTTTAGAATATTTTTAAAAACCCCAGCAATTTGAGCCAATGGAATATCATCACAGGCCTTGTATGGGCACGTATGAGGCACGACAGTGATCATACGCTTCATAGAGCATATTGTGAATATGACCAAACAATATTCTATAGAAACCTACGTCCTCTGAACAACTCCAAAAATATTTTATAGAAATCTACGCACTCTGAGCTACTTAAAAATGGAATATATTCCTATTGAACTATTACAAAATATATTTTATGGAAGTCTTAGCCATCTAAGCCAAAAAAACTATATAGAAATGTGTGACCCCTGATCTATTTCAAAAAATACTGTAGAAATCTATACCCTCTGAACTACCCCAAAAAATATTGTATGTGAAATTTACTCTATCTTAACTACTCCAAAAATATATTTTTTTAGAAATCCGCGCCTTTTTTGCCTGCTTTAAAATATTTGTAAAAACCCCAGCAATTTGTGCCAATGGAATATCATCACAGGTCTTGTATGGGCACGTATGAGTCACGACAGTGATCATACGCTTTATAGAGCGCATTGTGAATGTGGCCAATGGGTCGAATGATTACTCTCACAACTTATACATTACATAAACCCAAGAAGGATGTTTTTTTCGTTATTATGACCATCAAAGATGTAACTAATTCATGTTTTGTACAAAAAATTGACGCAAAAATATTTTCTAAGAAAAGCGCACAATTTTTTTTTTAATTCATGGCTTAAGGGAATTCAGAATAATTATCTTTAAAAAGTACACGTCTTCAGAACTTCTCGAAAAATATTCATAAAAAATCCTGTTCTTTCGGGTTTAAAAAATTGTTTAAAACGAAACCACGCCTTCTGAGAAACTGGAATATCACCACAGGCTTTGTTTAGCTGCGCATGAGTTACGACAGCGATCATACGCACCCTGGAACGCGTCCAATGCCTCCAACCAATTACCCACATAACTCATACGGCCAATAAATCAGAGAATGATTAAAAGTTGTTCATTCAAAGATCAGAGAAGCAGTAAAAATTTACAAATCTACGCCTCTCTGACTACTCCGGCAAATAATTTTTTAAAAACCCACTCTTTCTAGACTACTCAAAACTCCCTAGTGAACTACTCCACAAATTGGTTATTTCCCAATCTACAGGGTGTAAAACTTCAAGAAGATTTTAATAAAATTCACTGCTTGAACACTACTGGAAAAATATTTCTACAATTAACGGCTCGTGGGAAAAATATTTGTAGCATATTTTGGTGGTCCTTGCTCATTTCTTTTTAATTCCCACCTTGTTGACTTTACTAAAAACATTTTTTTTAATAATTCTCCCCTTGTGAGCACTCGAGTAATATTTAAAAAATTCCAAGCCTTTTGAGCTTCATGAAAAACCCTGTCTATAATTCCATGTTTTAGGAACTTTCGGGAAAAAAGTTCCTAAAACATGGAAATTATTTCAAAGTTTCTACATACCTTAGCTGGGTACGTATGAGTGACAACAGCCATCATACGCTGGCAGGAACAAATTGTGATGTAAATATGTCCCGTGGATCGTATGATTATCGACGTAGTTCATACGCTCCATAAATCTCAGAAGTAATTTGTTTTTAATTAAAATTTCATCGAATAAATAAAAAATCAAAAAAGAAATCGTTCCACTTACCTCCACAATGATCCTTAAAATCACTACAGCAATCGCCCAGCTTCAAACATGCATGATCACAATAACACGGCTTATCATTCAAATCCTCAATGATGGCATTAATCGGTGCCTTCTGGACGACGCACGATGAATCACGGCCATTGCAGCATAATTGAGCTTCACGACATGACCCAGCCGAAATGTGGGTGCTGTGTTGTAATACCATTAATGGCAACAATAACATGGCAGGCCAACTACCAACCATTGTCGACAGTTTACGGATAATGCCACCACCACCGACAATGACGACAAGGATGCATTGAAAGGTTATTAAAGCTGACAGCAGTCGGGATGTTGGTGAGCTATGAGAGCGGTGATTAAATGACGATGCTGCTCTAAATGCAGCTGTGCTCGATGATGATGATGATGGGGATACCGATGATGTTGATGCTGTTGATGGCGATATTGCTGGCATTGTTATTGCTACTTTAGCTGTGATATCCTTTATTTGGGCAAATACTTTTCCTATCTCAATATCAACTTTATGTTGGACTGCTGATTTCATTGCCGGTGCTGACGATGCTGCTGCGTCGTTTGAAATGGCAATTTTCATTTTCGATTTATTGTCAACAGCCATCAATGATTTATTGTGCTGTTTGGATGTTGAATTTTTGTTTACTGCTGTCGCGCGTATTCCTGATTTATTTTTTTCGGATTTTATGGTTAATGTTGCAAATTATGAATTTTTAATTAAAAAAAATATTTTAATAATTGTTTCCCGACACTTCTGTAAAAAAGAAATAAATACAAATTATAATTAAAATTGACGTAAGTGGCTATGGGGTAGACTAAAAATAAAGGCATTGAAAAATTTTAAACCAGTAACGCAAGTAGTAAAGTCGGATTGGACCGACTATATGATACCCTTCACCACTTTGGGTATACTATACATATGGATC
>NW_026884966.1:0-61032 GCF_032173495.1 Musca vetustissima | reverse complement strand
TTAAAAAGAAAAAATATTATAAACAAAATAAAATCTAAATTAGAGAATATAAAAAATTAGAATAAAATACATCCTACACATATTTATGAAATATCTTATTATTAAAAATGTAGTTATTGTTAAAGAAGTGCAAAATATAAATATTAAAGTATATTTGTGAATAATGTCCTAAGAAAAAGATGTATTAACTAATTGAAAAATGGGCTAAATAGTGGGCATATAGTCTGAGCTGTTCATTAAATGGATAACTGTAAAAATGTCATAAGGGGAGGGTAGCCAAAGAGGTACAACATCTAAATGAAAATTTGAAAACTACAGAAATTTAATTTGAATTGAACGGTAAGAGGGTAATTTTTTCTTTAAATGCATGCACAATTATTTCGTCTGCAAATATTGAAGTCATCACTTCGCCACTTTGTTCTGGTATATCGGAAGATATAGATTAAATAGAACTGGTCCGATCCCTGTGCGACACCCGACCTCTGCGTATATTTGTCAGAATTACAATCATCAAGATTGACAAACCTATTGCTCAGATTATCTTTTATTATTTTTTTTCGTTCGGTCCCACGCCACTCACACCCGCCCCAACCGACCGTGGGGGCGACCTCCCTATATCGAAGGGAACTCGAAACCCCATAGACCGGACTATGGAGGGGTTAGTAAATGGTGGGATGACCGGCTACATATAATATACACGTATATACTTAAAGTAAATACAGAATCACTCAAATATTTAAAAAACTACACAAACGTCACATCTGACACTCTGCTACATACGCAATAGTATTTTTTTATTATATCTAATGGTTCAGTCAGTGACAAGTACTATATATATTGTTAAATATTTCAAACAAAGTTCGCATTGGACTACTAGCTTCATAATTAGATCTTACTAGCGGTAAATTTACTGTGATAAACGGGTAGTACGGGATGGAATATTAAAATTTATTTCACTTAATAAATTAGAGGAATCGATTAAGCCACGTATCAATTTTATTATAAAAATCGCCCTTAGCATAAAACGTCTACTTTCAAGGGTATGTAAATCTATTAACATTAAGCGACTTTCATATGGGGGAGCCTTACAGATGGGTCCCATTGTAGAAGCCGCAAAGCAAACAAAAGAAATTTAGTTTGGATAGATTATATTTTATCAGAATAACACTTGTAGGAGGGACTCCATAAAATACAACAATACTCTAGTGTTGGTCTCTATGGAGATTAAACCTCAGTTTAGGTTCTAATATTACTCCTAGATCTACGAAAGTCGAAATATTTTACAACTTATAAGAACCAATGGGGAAATCAATGCAGATTTGTTGCCTTCAAAATAATGATAGCTTCTTACATTTTTTAACATTTAAAAACATACCATTGGCACAACACCAGTTAGCCAAATAATGCAAATCGAACTGTAAAAGTATGGTATGACATGAAGATTCAGTATGCCGGAAAAGCTTAACATCAACAGCATACATTAGTATTTGTAAAAAGCGGATAACGGATGGAAGGTCATTGATGTAGAGAATAAACAGAAGAGGTCCAAAGTGACTACCTTGTGGAACCCCCGATAAGACAGTAATATTCCTGGATAATGAGTCATTAAGTAACACTTTCTGCGAACGACCTTCTAAGTAGGTAGATATCCAATTAAAAATGTATATAGGAAATCCCATAACACTAAGTTTATAAAGCAACAGTTTATGAACTACCGTATCAAATGCTTTGCTGAAATCGGTGTATATAACATCAGTCTGAAATTTTGTACTAAAACCCTTGTGAACTTCATTAACGAATTCCAAAATTCCTTGAATAAAACCATGTTGAAGAGGCGACATTATAGACTTTATGAAATGTTTTAATCTGCGACACATAAAAAGCTCGAAAAGTTTAGGTATAGCTCTTAGTTCTGCAATACACCTGCAATTTTCTACCAAACTTCTATTTCCAGATAACTAGATCTCCAGAATATTAGGAAATAACCCTGATGTAGAGAATCATTAAAGATCACATGCAGAGGTAAATAAATTTCATTTAATTTCTTATTATAAATTCTTGGAAACCATATTTTGAATCCATTTTACACATTACACTATCATGGCATAGAGAATCTCATGCCTTAGATAAGTCCAGGCTGACTGCTATTGTGGCTATCCGTGGAAGTGCAGAAAACATTCGGCGTAGTCATCATCGATTGGCAAATTATCTCAGACTCATCCATCTACCTCCATGATTTCACACATTTCAACATCGTCTAGGTCGCCGTCATCATCATCCACGATCATCGGCTCACTGACTAGGGGCGTCTCATCACAATCCATTCCTTTAACATTCCCGACCAAGTTCTGGGGCACATTCGGTAACAAAAATTCATGGTTAATGGTTGGCAGTATTAAAATTATCAACATCATTATTTCTGCTGGTGTTTGGTTGGTTGCTAGTGGAAATATCTTATATATAGTAGTAACAAAATAAATAGACGGACTTGGAAAGGAAATCAGAATCAGTCGCCAATGAGGAGAGGCAGTCAACAAATGAATGCGAGTAGTCTCACGTCAGAATGCCTGTAAAAATAAACAGACAGCCGCAGCTCGTCTGTACAAGAAATTAAGACACGATTCTCCCAAACGTTCGTTCTATTTGAGTGGTTGTAAGGAACTTATTTTATTGTAAAATATGTATTCTCAGGTAAAATCTACCCGGAGCCACTTTGTATACAAGCAAACATAAAAACCAAAATCGAACTCATCGACACTACTTCTGGACAACCGGAATATGGAAGTGCAGAAAACATTCGGCGTAGTCAACATCGATTGGCAAATTATCTGACTCATCCATCTACCTCCATGATTTCACACATTTCAACATCGTCTAGGTCGCCGTCATCATCATCCACGATCATCGGCTCACTGACTAGGGCCGTCTCATCACAATCCATTCCTTCAACATTCCCGACCAAGTTCTGGGGCACATTCGGTAACAAAAATGCATGGTTAATGGTTGGCAGTACTAAAATTATCAACATCATTATTTCTGCTGGTGCTTGGTTGCTTGTGGAAATATCTTATATATAGTAGTAACAAAATAAATAGGCGGACTTGGAAAGGAAATAAGAATCAGTTGCCAATGAGGAGAGGCAGTCAACAAGAAATTAAGACACGATTCTCCCGAACGTTCGTTCTATTTGAGTGGTTGTAAGGAACTTATTTTATTGTAAAATATGTATTCTCAGGTAAAATCTACCCGGAGCCACTTTGTATACAAGCAAAAATAAAAACCAAAATCGAAATCATAGACACTACTTCTGGACTACCGGAATATGGAAGGGCAGAAAACATTCGGTGTAGTCAACATGGATTGGCAAATTATTTGACTCATCCATCTACCTCCATGATTTCACACATTTCAACATCGTCTAGGTCGTCGTCATCATGATCCACGATCATCGGCTCACTGACTAGGACCGTCTCATCACAATCATTCCTTCAACATTCCCGACCAAGTTCTGGGGAACATTCGGTAACAAAAATTCATGGTTAATGGTTGGCAGTATTAAAATTATCAACATCATTATTTCTGCTGGTGCTTGGTTACTTGTGGAAATATCTTATATATAGTAGTAACAAAATAGGCGGACTTGGAAAGGAAATAAGAATCAGTTGCCAATGAGGAGAGGCAGTCAACAAATGAATGCGAGCAGTCTCACGTCAGAATGCCTGTAAAAATATACAGACAGCAGCAGCTCGTCTGTACAAGAAATTAAGACACGATTCTCCCGACCGTTCGATTTATTTGAGTGGTTGTAAGGAACTTATTTTATTGTAAAATATGCATTCTCATGTAAAATCTACCCAGAGTCACTTTGTATACAAGCAGAAATAAAAACCAAAATCGAAATCATCGACACTACTTCTGGACAACCGGAATATGGAAGTGCAGAAAACATTCGGCGTAGTCAACATCGTTTGGAAATTATCTCAGACTCATCATCTACCTCCATGATTTCACACATTTCAACATCGTCTAGGTCGCCGTCATCATCATCCACGATCATCGGCTCACTGACTTGGGCCGTCTCATCACAATCCATTCCTTCAACATTCCCGACCAAGTTCTGGGGCACATTCGGTAACAAAAATGCATGGTTAATGGTTGGCAGTATTAAAATTATCAACATCATTATTTCTGCTGGTGCTTGGTTGCTTGTGGAAATATCTTATATATAGTAGTAACAAAATAAATAGGCGGACTTGGAAAGGAAATAAGAATCAGTTGCCAATGAGGAGAGGCAGTCAACAAGAAATTAAGACACGATTCTCCCGAACGTTCGTTCTATTTGAGTGGTTGTAAGGAACTTATTTTATTGTAAAATATGTATTCTCAGGTAAAATCTACCCGGAGCCACTTTGTATACAAGCAAAAATAAAAACCAAAATCGAAATCATAGACACTACTTCTGGACTACCGGAATATGGAAGGGCAGAAAACATTCGGTGTAGTCAACATGGATTGGCAAATTATTTGACTCATCCATCTACCTCCATGATTTCACACATTTCAACATCGTCTAGGTCGTCGTCATCATGATCCACGATCATCGGCTCACTGACTAGGACCGTCTCATCACAATCCATTCCTTCAACATTCCCGACCAAGTTCTGGGGAACATTCGGTAACAAAAATTCATGGTTAATGGTTGGCAGTATTAAAATTATCAACATCATTATTTCTGCTGGTGCTTGGTTGCTTGTGGAAATATCTTATATATAGTAGTAACAAAATAGGCGGACTTGGAAAGGAAATAAGAATCAGTTGCCAATGAGGAGAGGCAGTCAACAAATGAATGCGATCAGTCTCACGTCAGAATGCCTGTAAAAATATACAGACAGCAGCAGCTCGTCTGTACAAGAAATTAAGACACGATTCTCCCGACCGTTCGATTTATTTGAGTGGTTGTAAGGAACTTATTTTATTGTAAAATATGCATTCTCATGTAAAATCTACCCAGAGTCACTTTGTATACAAGCAGAAATAAAAACCAAAATCGAAATCATCGACACTACTTCTGGACAACCGGAATATGGAAGTGCAGAAAACATTCGGCGTAGTCAACATCGATTGGCAAATTATCTCAGACTCATCCATCTACCTCCATGATTTCACACATCTCAACATCGTCTAGGTCGCCGTCATCATCATCCACGATCATCGGCTCACTGACTTGGGCCGTCTCATCACAACCCACTCCTTCAACATTCCCGACCAAGTGCTGGGGCACATTCGGTAACAAATATTCATGGTTAATGGTTGGCAGTATTAAAATTATCAACATCATGATTTTTGCTGGTGCTTGGTTGGTTGCTTGTGGAAATATCTTATATATAGTAGTAGCAAAATAAATAGACGGACTTGGAAAGGAAATAAGAATCAGTCGCCAATGAGGAGAGGCAGTCAACAAATGAATGCGAGCAGTCTCACGTCAGAATGCCTGCAAAAATATACAGACAGCCGCAGCTCGTCTGTACAAGAAATTAAGACACGATTCTCCGACCGTTCATTCTATTTGAGTAGTTGTGAGGAACTCATTTTATTGTAAAATATGTATTCTCAGGTAAAATATACCCGGAGCTATTTTGTATACAAGCAAAAATAAATACCAAAATCGAAATCATCGACACTACTTCTGGGCAACCGGAATGTGGAAGTGCAGAAAACATTCGGCGCAGTCAACATAGATTGGCAAATTATCTCAGACTCATCCATCCACCTCCATGATTTCACACATTTCAAAATCGTCTACGTCGTCATCATCATCCACGATCATCGGCTCACTGACTTGGGCCGTCTCATCACAACCCACTCCTTCAACATTCCCGACCAAGTGCTGGGGCACATTCGGTAACAAATATTCATGGTTAATGGTTGGCAGTATTAAAATTATCAACATCATGATTTTTGCTGGTGCTTGGTTGGTTGCTTGTGGAAATATCTTATATATAGTAGTAGCAAAATAAATAGACGGACTTGGAAAGGAAATAAGAATCAGTCGCCAATGAGGAGAGGCAGTCAACAAATGAATGCGAGCAGTCTCACGTCAGAATGCCTGCAAAAATATACAGACAGCCGCAGCTCGTCTGTACAAGAAATTAAGACACGATTCTCCGACCGTTCATTCTATTTGAGTAGTTGTGAGGAACTCATTTTATTGTAAAATATGTATTCTCAGGTAAAATATACCCGGAGCTATTTTGTATACAAGCAAAAATAAATACCAAAATCGAAATCATCGACACTACTTCTGGGCAACCGGAATGTGGAAGTGCAGAAAACATTCGGCGCAGTCAACATAGATTGGCAAATTATCTCAGACTCATCCATCCACCTCCATGATTTCACACATTTCAAAATCGTCTACGTCGTCATCATCATCCACGATCATCGGCTCACTGACTAGGGGCGTCTCATCACAATCCACTCCTTCAACATTCCTGACCAAGTGCTGGGGCACATTCGGTAACAAATATTCATGGTTAATGGTTAGCAGTATTAAAATTATCAACATCATGATTTCTGCTGGTGGTTGGTTGGTTGCTTGTGGAAATATCTTATATATAGTAGTAACAAAATAATTAGGCGAACTTGGAAAGGAAATAAGAATCAGTCGCCAATGAGGAGAGGCAGTCAACAAATGAATGCGAGCAGTCTCACGTCAGAATGCCTGTAAAAATATACAGACAGCCGCAGCTCGTCTGCACAAGAAATTAAGACACGATTCTCCCGACCGTTCGTTCTACTTGAGTGCTTGTAAGGCACTTATTTCATTGTAAAATATGTATTCTCAGGTAAAATCTACCCGGAGCCACTTTGTATACAAGGAAAAATAAAAACCAAAATCGAAATCATCGACACTACTTCTGGACAACCGAAATATGGAAGTGCAGAAAACATTCGGCGTAGTCAACATCGATTGGCAAATTCTCTCAGACTCATCCATCTACCTCCATGATTTCAAACATTTCAACATCGTCTAGGTCGTCGTCATCATCATCCACGATCATCGGCTCACTGACTTGGGCCGTCTGATCACAATCCATTCCTTCAACATTCCCGACCAAGTGCTGGGGCACATTCGGTAACAAATGTTCATGGCAAATAATTTCATTGAAAGTCGACACCACAGCTACGTTAATGGTTGGCAGTATTACAAAAATCATGTTACAAACACGTCATAAATCAGGGTTGCACATACAACTCACCACCAAAAAAATTATGTCTATGCTACATACACGACAGGCCATCTATTGACAACGATGTAATTCAACACTATTTTGGTTTAATACACAGGGTTGCATCTGCAATTCACCACATTTTGATTCGTGTTTGCGAAACACACAGGGCGACATCTGTACTACACCATCAATGGTTTGTGTCTATGCAACATACCGCAGCGCCATCTGTTGGTAATAAGCTGAAACGTGATGTAATTTGATCCGATTTTAAACCAACTCTCATATTCTCCCTACTCACCATATAAATTTAAACAAAAGACAAAAAATTATAACCGTGCGTATAATGATGAACCTTATTAAATTAGTAGTTTAACAAGCGCACACACATCAAATTTCGTTTATACAATTATATAAAGTAACTTATAACCATCACTCGGGTAAGCTAATAATAAAAAAGAGACAGATTATACAAATTAAGCCTTTATCAAATATAAGACAAATTCCCGAAAAATAATCATAAAAAAGTAAAATTGTTAGTGTAAGATCATAATAATTAATCTTCAAGACCATAATAATTAACGTACAGTTTTTTAAATCCCAAATTACGTTTACACGTGTTTGTAATTATTTTTAGTTTGAAAGCCACTGTCATAACCTAAAAATAGTATAATTAGTTGCAAAGCATACGCTTAGGCGCAAATAATCATTGTATCCTAAAAAGAACAATGTATTAGGTACCCCGAAATGTATTTAAAATTAAAAAGAAAAATATTATAAACAAAATAAAATCTAAATAAGAGAATATAAAAAATTAGAATAAAATACATCCTACACATATTTATGAAATATTTTATTATTAAAAATGTAGTTATTGTTATAAAAGAATAATTATTATTAAAAAATTATAAATTTATTCTTAAAGAAGTGCAAAATATAAATATTAAAGTATATTTGTGAATTTTGTCCTAAGAAAAAAATGTATTAACTAATGGAAAAATGGGCCAAATAGTGGGCATATAGTCTGAGCTGTTCATTAAATGGGTATTTCTTAATAAATTAATCTTGGCAATGAAATACCGTAGGATGACTGTAAAAATGTCATAAGGGGAGGGTAGCCAAAGAGGTACAACATCTAAATGAAAATTTGAAAACTACAGAAATTTAATTTGAATTGAACGGTAAGAGGGTAATTTTTTCTTTAAATGCATGCACAATTATTTCGTCTGCAAATATTGAAGTCATCACTTCGCCACTTTGTTCTGGTATATCGGAAGATATAGATTAAATAGAACTGGTCCGATCCCTGTGCGACACCCGACCTCTGCGTATATTTGTCAGAATTACAATCATCAAGATTGACAAACCTATTGCTCAGATTATCTTTTATTATTTTTTTTCGTTCGGTCCCACGCCACTCACACCCGCCCCAACCGACCGTGGGGGCGACCTCCCTATATCGAAGGGAACTCGAAACCCCATAGACCGGACTATGGAGGGGTTAGTAAATGGTGGGATGACCGGCTACATATAATATACACGTATATAATTAAAGTAAATACAGAATCACTCAAATATTTAAAAAACTACACAAACGTCACATCTGACACTCTGCTACATACGCAATAGTATTTTTTTATTATATCTAATGGTTCAGTCAGTGACAAGTACTATATATATTGTTAAATATTTCAAACAAAGTTCGCATTGGACTACTAGCTTCATAATTAGATCTTACTAGCGGTAAATTTACTGTGATAAACGGGTAGTACGGGATGGAATATTAAAATTTATTTCACTTAATAAATTAGAGGAATCGATTAAGCCACGTATCAATTTTATTATAAAAATCGCCCTTAGCATAAAACGTCTACTTTCAAGGGTATGCAAATCTATTAACATTAAGCGACTTTCATATGGGGGAGCCTTACAGATGGGTCCCATTGTAGAAGCCGCAAAGCAAACAAAAGAAATTTAGTTTGGATAGATTATATTTTATCAGAATAACACTTGTAGGAGGGACTCCATAAAATACAACAATACTCTAGTGTTGGTCTCTATGGAGATTAAACCTCAGTTTAGGTTCTAATATTACTCCTAGATCTACGAAAGTCGAAATATTTTACAACTTATAAGAACCAATGGGGAAATCAATGCAGATTTGTTGCCTTCAAAATAATGATAGCTTCTTACATTTTTTAACATTTAAAAACATACCATTGGCACAACACCAGTTAGCCAAATAATGCAAATCGAACTGTAAAAGTATGGTATGACATGAAGATTCAGTATGCCGGAAAAGCTTAACATCAACAGCATACATTAGTATTTGTAAAAAGCGGATAACGGATGGAAGGTCATTGATGTAGAGAATAAACAGAAGAGGTCCTAAGTGACTACCTTGTGGAACCCCCGATAAGACAGTAATATTCCTGGATAATGAGTCATTAAGTAACACTTTCTGCGAACGACCTTCTAAGTAGGTAGATATCCAATTAAAAATGTATATAGGAAATCCCATAACACTAAGTTTATAAAGCAACAGTTTATGAACTACCGTATCAAATGCTTTGCTGAAATCGGTGTATATAACATCAGTCTGAAATTTTGTACTAAACCCTTGTGAACTTCATTAACGAATTCCAAAATTCCTTGAATAAAACCATGTTGAAGAGGCGACATTATAGACTTTATGAAATGTTTTAATCTGCGACACATAAAAAGTTCGAAAAGTTTAGGAATAGCTCTTAGTTCTGCAATACACCTGCAATTTTCTACCAAACTTCTATTTCCAGATAACTAGATCTCCAGAATATTAGGAAATAACCCTGATGTAGAGAATCATTAAAGATCACATGCAGAGGTAAATAAATTTCATTTAATTTCTTATTATAAATTCTTGGAAACCATATTTTGAATCCATTTTACACATTACACTATCATGGCATAGAGAATCTCATGCCTTAGATAAGTCCAGGCTGACTGCTATTGTGGCTATCCGTATATTTAGCCCTTCATATATTTTATTAATGTCATAAGCAGTGTGCTGTTAATGTTTTCTTTTCGTCTATGTGTTAACTTATTATCTGCAACAATAGAATTTCAATGAACTTACCAAAATTGTATAGGAGTGAAATGAACATCTAACTGTTGGGGTTGGTTGGATCATTACCTGGTCTTAGTATTGGTATAATTTTTTAAATGTTCCATTACCTCGGAAAATATCCAATGTTTATGCAATGCTCTATGTGCCACTCATTTTTCGTTTAAAAACATAATTTGGTATTCCACCATCTCCTGAACTCTATTATATTATTATATTATTTTTCATTGAGTTTCCGTATACCATTGTTAAGCTTTCTATTGACCTATCTATTTCTTCCATTGATACATTTTTATTAGTAGTGAGTCTATAATTAGCTAAATTTAATTCCACCTCTTTATTGAATTTTCTGACTTTCATGGTTTTAATGTTATATATTTGTTTTATATCTTCTGTAGCTATATTGTTAAACTTTTATCACGAAAACTATGACCTTGTGATCTGAGTTACAATCAATGGTTTCTAGTCCTATAATTTCTCTTCTCATATCTTTAAGACTAATGATCATAAATATATCAATAAATGATTCTGAAGTTGACGTTGACCTACTTGATTGCTCGGTTTTTAATATTCCTATATTGGGGGTCGTGAGCAGCCACTCATTTAAAATTTAACCCTTAGGATTAATTAGGGAGCCAGCCTCCCCATTACGGATTCTTTACATTAAGGTCAGATCCAATAATTACCTCACTTGGACCAATAATGCGCCAAGAATATCCAGATTTTTTTTCAATAGTGTATCCTGAAGTCCGATATGTAGCGCTGCTAAATATAACATCTCACCATTTATTTTATATAGCTTAAGTAGAATGCTTTCAATATTACCAATATTTGGATTAATTCTTTCATGTTTAAACTAATTTTGTGATGAAAATGGCAGTTCCTCCACAATTTCTATCTCTCCGATTGTGAATTATTAATAATTGTTATATATTAATCACTATTCTATGTTCCCTTTTAAGTGTATGTTCCGCTACCAATACTGCTTCTGGTTTATGCTCGTTTAAAAAGATGCCTCCTAAATCGTTGTATAATCGTTTATAAATATTATTTTCATATTATAATTATTAATCGTTTAATGTTGAAATATTTTTTTCAACTTCAAATTTGATTCGAAGAAATCCTTTATTTTTTAAGCGTGTTAGAAAATCTTTTCCCAACAAACGTTTGCAGTCATTATCAAAAAAGTAAAAAAAAAACAGCTTTCCTGATTTGTATAAGAGTGCTATTATTATTTTGCAGGGTTTGGTCTTACCTGCAATGTCAGAACTACATACTCTGAAGATGTAACCATTCTCTTTTGAATTCTCTTTCGAGTACATTTTTTGTAGTTAGCTTCGTGGTCCTTGACTGAACTAGGATCAGTGGTAATTACCTATTCATTTAGTTGACCTTTAGGCAGTACTAGGCATTTACCTGGTCCATGGGACTCGGCACATTTCACACATCTGTAAGTTAACCTACAATTGGTAGAAATGTGACCTAGCCTCTGATAATTTCGGCACTGTAGAATATTTTCAGTTCTATGCTTACCAAAATTTACACTATTTCCTAGTATATATTGTAATTAAGAAAAAGCCTTTATAATGCGAGCAATGCACAAGCCACCTATCGCCTTTAATTTAACTACTTGTTATATTTATTTTCATATTGTATTCTTTTATGAATTCGTCAACATCAACCTCTTCATAATAGCGAGTTTGGCTTTTTGGAATTGCAATTTGTACACTTATGTATATAAACTTATCTTCTAACTTTCTAGATATTTTCTTACAATTTCGTGGTCATCACTTTTAGACAGTTTAAGGATAAACAAGTTTTAATTTATTATTGGTATATTATATGCTTTATGTTTTAGTAATTCATAAAATTTAATTAAAGACATTTTTTTTTTTTACTTCCCAAAGTTGAGATAAAAAAGCACAACACTCCAGTCAATATTTTATTTCTATTCACATTTCGCTTTTATTTATTTTTTGTTACTTTACAGGTCTTTCCACTTCAAGCATTCAGCTCTGTGTAAGCTGTAGAAGTTAATTTTTCGCAAAATCATTTTTAATATATGCCGGTCTTGCAGCAAATGAGCGATATGTAAATCGTTTTAGAATTCCATACTTTTTTCGATCGTTCCTACGCCACTCTTACCCGCCCCTGCTGACCGAGGGGCCTACTCCTATAGCATACGGAGAACACCCCATAATCCGGATTATGGAGGGTTAGTAATGTTGGGAAACCCCGGCTACAGTAAACATCAGCCGGTTATACAATTTAAAGTTAATTAAACACAACAATAAGGACAAACACAAACATCTGGCAACTGCTTAAACTCTATAGTTCTTAATGTAGAATTTTTCAAGATTTTTATATTACAATGCTTGTAAGGTTTGTAACTTTGCACATATATATTTGAGATTTAAAAGATTAATACAAAAAATGTTTGTTATATATTTCAGAAAAGTCATTTTTGATGGCGGGCATGATCTGAAGGGATTATATAAAATTCATGTTAATTAGATCTCACTAAAGGAAGATAAAATATTTTGGGAAAATCGGTTTATAATTACGATCCTAGTTCATACGAGTAAGACGTGAAGGTACTTTAAACTTTGAATTCACCGATTAAAAATTTCACAAAAAAATGTTTAGAGAAAAACGCATTTAAAGTTTGACCTCGTCAATGCGTATTATATAAAAATATAGGTCTTAGCATTTTGTAGACAGTCTTCATCAACAAAAATTTTGACCCCGAGAATGGGGGGGTCCCCTTAATGTAGAATAAAATTTTTAATTACATGTACTGGATCAGTAAGTATTAAACAATTTTCATAAAGGGGGAGTGCTTCAAATGGACTCCAAGGCAAACCTCTAAGAACAAATAAGAGAAATTTTGTTTGGACATATTCAATTTTTTTGAATAACAAATATAAAATGGGCTCCACAATACACATCGATATACATTAGATTATCGTTTTGTCACATAAGGGTCAAACTCTTTAAACCATCGTTTTATGAATCCAAGTAAAGATGTGGCTTTATTTACGCATAACTCAATATGCAAATTAAATCACAATTTATCATCTAAGATAACGCCAAGATCAACAAAGGAGTCAACATTATCTATTATGTAAGATTCTATAAAATAATCGGTAGGAATTGAACGACATTTAGATAGGCATAATTTCTTACATTTTTTTGAGATTTAGTGACATACCATTAATACTGCACCAGTATTCAAGAGAGTGCAAATCATTTTGTAGATTAAGGGCTTGATTTTGCGAGTCTAAATTTCTGAAAAGTTTTACATCATTAGCAATGGCTACCTTGAGGAACTCCAGAATGAACATCAATATTTCTAGAGAAAATACTATTATAAGACGCGCTTTAAGTACGGTTTTGTAAGTAGGATAAAATCCGGGACAAAATTTTGAATAATAAAATAATAAAAGTTTGTGTACTAAAATCAGTGTAAATTACAACCGTTTGTTGCGTTGTAGAAAATCCATGGTGCGCATGGCATGTTAATTCCATCAGGTTAGTTAAAGTCGATCTCCCTTTTTTGAAACCATGTTGACAAGGTGAATTTATTGGCGAAACGAAATGAATTATTCTACGTGATACAGTATTTTTCGGTTAATTGCACATCAAAATTTGCACAAATTTTTGTTCAATTAACCGAGGAACCAATTATCCGAACCCGCTTACTATGAAATGAAATATTTTTGACCCATCATGTGGTTCAATTAAGCGTGGAAACCAATTAACCGTAGGGTCAATTAACAGTTCCAAGAATATTGTACAATTAATGGAATTTTTCAAAAGCTAATAGCCCCTGCTCATCTGAGCACCAACGGTTTGGCAGAGCGAAATTTTCAAACCCTGAAACGGAAATTGAAAGCAATGACGACAGAACGAGGTACACTACACAGCAAGGTAAATAAAATTTTACAAATGTATATATATGAAATTTATATAGATGTGGATGAAGCCCAGCTGAATTGTATTTCAAACGTCGAATAGGAATTAAATTGGACACAATATTACCAACAAGAAAATTTCAAAAAACCAAACCTATGCCAGGAGTGCGTAAGGCGTGGGAGAAAGACTGTTAGTTCTACATATGCCAAACAACAAGAACATTTGGAAAACAGGTTCAATTTTAGAAAAATACGGACAAATACACTACCTAGTTAAACTCGATGATGGATACATTCTTAAAAGCACATCGATCAATTGAAAGCTTCCAGAATTAAAGAAAAACAAGTTCGATTCGATTCAACAGTTCAAAATAAACCATCACCACAGCCTAACAATGGATATCAATATTATGTTCTACCTTTAATATGTTATGTGCCTGGTAGCTAATTGTTCTGTGCAATCTTCTACGAAGCCTATTTTTTGTGCAATTAAATGTACAATATCTGTTGGTGATTCGGGGAGGAAACTTTTTTTGGGTGCATATTTCTGTATGTGGTTGTTCATTGCATTTTGAAATGCGATAGTCATGTTGTTTATAGATAAATCAATTTCTGCTGCAGTTGCATTTATATTCGTGGGTAGTCTTAGTCTGGAGACTAAGGAATTGACATTTATGAATATAATTTTAAAATTAATAATTGATTTGTAGACTTAATAATAATCCAAACATTGCTTGTGATATTTCTTTTTCACTTTTCAATTGCCGATGATTTGTAGCGAATTCTCACATCTTTTGCACACAGGTATAAAAGTCCTTGCCCAAATTTTTTTGCAGTCAGTGCCAAAGGCATCCATTGACTTCTTTATTAGCTGATTAATATTGGTGGTAGATTCTAGTTTCCTGACTGAAGATGTTAAGCATTTTGATTATTATTTATGGTAGTCTTTGCATTTGTGATGCCAGGTACTAATTTAGAAGCAATTATATATTTTGAATTAGTTTCTATTGAAATTGTGGAAGAATTCTAATTGAAGTCGCAGCCGAAAACAAAATTGTAATATCAAAAATTTTAAAAAATCACTATGATGAAATACCTGTCCAAAAATTATTTCCTATTTTAACAGAGAAACAATTGATGGATATGAATGAGAAAACAGGGCTCAATATGTAATTATTTTCTTTTTAATTTTTTTTTTTCGATTTTATATTCATATTTCTACATGTGAATGCTGTATCAGCAATATTAGGAGGAGGAGTATTAAAATATTTTAAGTATGTATGTATGTTACTTTGTCGTTATCTATGGAGTTTAATCTTGACGGCATTCATGGAAAAAAGTCTAAATCAACTAAACAATATTTATACTGTATTACTAGGTAAAAAGTTAAACACCTGATTTTCACTATGCCAAGACCTCCTAATTGAAAAGTAAATTTCCGATAATAGTGCAGGGTAGGGACATTAACTTCCCCAATGACTACCGACCGAATTGGCTGATTATTGGTAATGCAATGACATATATATGTTAAATTCACCAGTCTAGGGCATGAAGTTACTCGAACTACTGGGTACAATACGAAGTACACAAAGTGAGAGATTGAACACCACTCGTCTATGCAGATGATTGGTATGGACGTCTACAGATGATTGGGATGGACATTTAAATGAAGGATCTGATATTGAAAGTCCATCATACCAACAGCGGTTGATAGGTAGATTAGGGTAAAGGCTCATAAAGATTAGGGTAAAGGCTTATAAGACGAACGAAATTGTTGTCAATGGAAAACACATTCAAATGTTTAATGAACGAAGAAATGGTACAAATAATTGTACGTTAAATTAATAAAAAAAAGCTCAATCAGTGTACACAAAAAAATAATGTGGGCAAATCTAGAAAACAGCAGCACATGTCGAGAATATATTAAATAAATTATCATAAATAGAATTCCAATAAATATTCCTGTTATGGTTTGGGTGTATTATTCCAATAAGGATAAATTAAAAGATTTGGGGTTCATAAAGTTCGACCCATTATATCGCGTAACAATGGGAATTTTACGACTTCACGACATTGACATCTGGAACCATGTTACATTATAAACCTAGTGAACATGTTACAATCGTACAGAGATCGACTAAATTAACGCAATTTATCCCATCGAAACCTGCAAAATATGGGATGAAAGTATGGCGGATATGTGATGCAAAAAAGGTTACGTGTCGAGAAAAACATCAAGGCGAGACAGTCGTAAGAGAGTCTATATATCACATTAGTTGTAGTGGACCCAATATTACAACAGATAACTTTTTTTACCACTTCAAAACAAAGAAAATAATAATTACATGGATATTTCATTAGCTGTTTATTTCGTCGATGAGGAACAGGTGAGCAGCTCTAAAGTAGTAAGTCGTAGGCTCCTGCGCGATCTAACTAATGCGTGAGATATGCCAACGAAGCAGTAAGTATTTCATGATGCAATCTACAAGGGATTAATTTCGTTATTATAAACAGATTTGTTTCAAATTATCGTGCAACGAAGAACGCTTTCAAAATATTGTTAAAATATTGGAGAGACGACATAAAACTAGCGACTTTTTTAAGATTTCTTGCTACTGGAAGTTACGAACGATCAGTGGGTAATGAAATGTTTTCTTTTCTTTGTATGAGTGCAGTTTGTCACGTCATTGATGAGTACCTGAATTTCTTCCAAGGGTGTATTTGTTGTGAGTGGATCACAATGTGTCGTCCTGATGATGAGAGTATTTTAAAATTATGGTATATTTAAGGTATGCGATCGTACAACCAAAATAATGTTCGTTGATGCTAGACATCCTGGAGCTAACCACGACACATTTATATGGGAACAAAGTCCGTTTAACAAAATGTTAGAAAGAGACTTTGAAAGTGGAAAACGAAATATATGGATCCTAGGTAAACCTAAATAAAAATATAAATTTGTCCTATCTTCTTAGGGAATGGTGGATATAAGCTGAAACCATACTTAATGACACCGCATAGAAGTCCTCAAGATCTCCCTTAAAGAACATTTAACAAAAAGCATATAAGCTAAAGAAATTTAGAAGAACGTTGCTTTGCGAGTGTTAAAGAACAGATTCCGCGGCATGGTAGCATATCATTATGATCCCCAAAAGGCAACGAAAATAATTAATGCATGTTATGCTCTTCATAACATATGTCTATTTTATAACTGTTCTTATCCAGAAAATATTGATGTTATTGAAGGCACACAAGATCTAATATTGTAGAACATTGTTTCAAAATGTCTGCACTTTTGAACCTTAGAACAATTCCTAATTGTTTTCGCGTAATCCTTTTCATTAGATCCCTCACATCGGACAGCCTGAAATAAAGGAGCATGAAATAAAGGAGCATTTTTAATAT
The DNA here is from genome assembly GCF_032173495.1 of Musca vetustissima. Lineage (NCBI taxonomy): Eukaryota > Metazoa > Arthropoda > Insecta > Diptera > Muscidae > Musca > Musca vetustissima. Next base: position 43,381 of record NW_026884966.1, on the reverse strand, counting down.
TAAACAGTGGTGACAAGTCTTAATGCAAAAAAGGCAAATTTGATTGTATTTTTTTTGCGGTTTATATTTATTAAATAGATAGATAGGCTAAAATAATAGTACTTTCCGATTAATATGTAAAGATGTTAACTCACCGAAAATTGTCATATTTAAAAGTTTAATTTCTTATTTTGAAGTCGAACAATTCCTAATTGTTTTGGCGTAATCCTTTTCATTAGATCCCTCACATCGGGCAGCTTCTGAAATAAAGGAGCATTTTTAATATTAAACAGTGGTGACAAGTCTTAATGCAAAAAAGGCAAATTTGATTGTATTTTTTTAGGTTTATATTTATTAAATAGATAGATAGGCTAAAATAATAGTACTTTCCGATTAATATGTAAAAATGTTAACTCACCGAAAATTGTCATATTTAAAAGTTTATTTTCTTATTTTGGGTGCCATCATAGTTGTATGATGGAAAAGTCAAGTATTTTATCAGAATTTTCAGTAAAGCTCAACAGGGTCTTCCTTCCCCGCGAATTGTTCCAAGTCCGTTCCCTTGGCTGTGGTTTCGCTAGATAGTAGATAGGGACAGTACGAATATCGTTAGTTCATACAATTTTGTTCTCCATTTATGTAAGTTCATTTGCAGATATAAGTTGGAAGTTTTGCGTTGGGGGTATTGTTATATTTTTCTTCAACATTTCTTTTAAAATTGTCAATTATTGGCTATGTGCTCCTGTGTTAAATTCAATTTTCTTTTCGACTTCATCCAATTGGCAATTTAAATTGGTTTTATAAAATTTTGTCCAACTTCTAAATCATTTCATTTTTATCAGAGAACTTCTTATTATTTATATTATTCTTAATATTATAAGTTAATATAAAATAAATTTTTAAATAATTGGCAATTTATTGAAATTTCTTATTGTGATTTCTTGAAAAGCGTCATTACCAAAAATAAAATGATCTGCTGTATGAATAATAGTTATAAGGGGCAACCATCATCGATCGGAAATGAAACATTGCCTATTTGCACAATTTTTTGTTCAATTATTGAGGAACCAATTATCCGACACCCGCTTAATTTAACCGTTTGTTCAATTGCAGAAATTACGCATAATTGGGCGAAATTAATTTCTAATGTTATTGTCAAAAGCAAATTGAAAACTTAAGCTTTCTCTCGCTTTTCCTTAGCAATAAACATATATTTTCAATTAGTAGAGCTGTACTCTAGTGGTTTTCATAAATGTTGTCAAATATGTATGTAAAACCAGTAGGGAAGGTAATAAAGTCGGTCTGGACCGACTATATGATACATACGTATCCTAACAGACGTCGCTTTCGAAGGAACATTGACACGAAATTGAACGAACATAAATAAATATATGGTCTTTACCTATCTATATTTTTGTGAACATACTAACATAAATCCATACATATGCCATTGTTCAAATTGGAAGTTTGGTGCACCATTTACCTAAAATCGGACAGATTTATATATTGGAGCTATATCTAACTATGAACCAATTTCAAAGAAACTTGTCAGAGATTAAGTTATATTAATATTATTATTATATTAACTTCAGTACATGGTACAAAATTGTGTGCCAATTGGACGAACTTTGGGTCTTTCTCACAAACTTATATAAAACTGAAGAGAATATACATGGGAGCTATATCTAGATCTGAACCGATTTCCACGAAACTTAGTACAAGTCATTCTACACTTAATTCAGTACGTTATGCAAAATTTAGCGCAAATCGAAAGCAATTTAGAAAAAATACATATGGAAGCTATATCTAAATCTGCACAGATTTTCACGAAACTTAGCACACATCATTCTAGACTCAATTCAGTACGCTATGCCAAATTATATAAGGGCTTTGGTACACCATTTACATAAAATTGGACGAAAAGATATATATGGGAGCTATATCTAAATCTGAACCGATTTGTCTCAATTGCAATAGTGTTCGTCCTTGGGCCAAATATGTTTGGTGTACAAAATTGCATCTAAATCGGATTATAAATGCGAACTGTACTTTGTTTAAATTAAATTTTAGTTCCACTCATATTTTTTATGTTTTATCCGATTGATCGATATTTGGAGTCATGTTAAAAACATGCAAAAAATATGCACGGTATGCTAGGTCGATATGCAAAAAATATACAAAATATATGCAAAAAAATGCAAACAATGCAAAAATTCGCAAGATCGATATGCAAAAAAAAAAACAAAAAATATGCACGGTCCATATGCAAACAATATGCACGGTCGATATGCAAAATATGCACGGTATGCTAGGTCGACATGCAAAAAATATGCACGGTATGCTAAGTCGATATGCAAAAATATGCAGGGTCGATATGGAAAAATATGCACGGTATGCTAGATCGATATGCAATAAATATGTAAAATATATGCAAAAAATATGCAATATTAAAGATAGAACTTTGAAATTTTGCACATATATTATTAATACTCCTAGGATGTTTGGTATTGAAAATGGGATATATCGGTCCACGTTTTAGTATATCCCCATATAACGGTTCATATATTTTTGCATGTTTTATACATATATTTAGCAAATTTTTCATAATACCCCAAATATCTAACAGTTGTACCATGAAACGCATACATACAAAATTTGATTTCTATAGCTTAAAAATAAAAAAGTACACAAATTCGAGATCTATTGTATAAAAATTTAAAAAATGACCATGAAAAATCTTTTTTTTTATGATTAAAATGATTGCATATGTGAAATATGTTGCTCATATTTGAATAATTGTTGCTTATTTCTTGAATATTTTTTGCATATCGACCGTGCATATTTTTTGCATATCGACCTAGTATACTGGCATATTTTGCCTTTATTTTGCATATTTATCGCATATCGACCTAGCATACTGTGCATATTTTTGCCTATATTTTGCATATTTATCGCATATCGACCTAACATACCGGCCATATTTTTTGCATATCTCGGGCATATGCTTTATATGCCCTTCATACAATTCTAAATCCTTTGATACAAATTTGTGTCCAATCAGAATTTCGATATCTTCATTATATTTATATCCAAGGTAAGGATATAGAAAAAATATATGTATATTCACTTAGAAATTTGTAGGTTTTGTGTCATTTTTGACAATTCTTAAATTGTTTCTCTTTTTCTTTAATGAACCTGACATTACAGCTGACATCGCCATCGCCGTATAATTGTATGTTAAAATTGTATACAGGATTCGGAATTAATATGTTAACTCTTCAATTTTTAAGAAAAAAAATAAAGGAAACATAATCAATTCTAATACACTCACTACTTTTGCACGTTTGAAAACATTTGCAGAATGCGATATTTAGCACTTATAACGAAGTTTTACATTTTTAAGGTGTCATTTATGCCATTTGGCATACTTTCAACCAATTTCCGTACAATTTTATTTAAAATATTCATCCAATCACCCCAAAGATCGTCTTAATTATTACTGGCTGATTGGTACTGTCCCTCCTGTCTCTTTGCGGTTTGAGGTTGGGACTTAATGCTGGCCACTGCTTTAATTGAAAATTGTACTCACCAATGTATTCTCTCACAATTTCGGATATTGGTCTTAGATGACCGTCCTGAATATTAAACTGATTTAATTCACTTACATTTAGCACTAATAATTATAAACAAATAACCCCTGTAGTTTAAATGGTTCTTATATTCAGAAATTTATTATTTTAATACATTTTCAATTTGTGCCACATTCCAAAACATACTTTGATGCTATATTACTAATAGCATTCATTCCGGAAGAATCAATAGGATATACACCAACTTCTTTTAGTAGATTCAGTTTTTTTTTATTACTCCATTTAAAGTAGATTCTTTCTGCCGCTCTAACATATGAACCAATCATGTCACGTATTTCAGCAATCGACTTGTCCTTATGAATCGGATTATATACTTGAAATTCTTGTATCAAATAGTAGATGGTAGCATACTTATACATTTCGGCTGTTGGATTCGAATCTATCGGTATTGCATTGTAAAATGGTAATATCTGATAACAACACATGGCTGGCGGCAAATCAATGACAATTGGCTTCATAAATTTATATTCATGAAGAACCAAAAGTACAATCCAAGGAAAGGCATTAGCAATTCTTGGCAAAGTTATGATATCCGTATTTTTCGAAAATCCAACACATCCCTCGATTTCATATGTAGAAATAAGATATTCAATTTTTTTAAGGGTTTCTGTGTCGCGAACCCTATTTTTAATCTTTTCTATATTTGGCCCGCCAGATAAATAGATTTTAATGATTTCTTTTAAATCAACTTCAAGAGTATTAGCATCGGATACTTTGGTCATCATTATGTTGTGTATATTATCTACAACTGAAGGTGGTTTTTGTGATTCCAATTTCAGCATTGCCTTGGATTTCTTTCGTTTCATTTTAAAAGGTACAAAAAATATATACAGCTTTATCTAAGACCTGAAAAAAGAAAAAAATATTTTAATATTCACAACTATTTATTTTACACATTATTAAATATATTCGTTTACTTTCCAGCAAGAAATATTCAATAATTCTGGGAAAATATTGCTACAAGTAAACAAACTACAGTACGACACGACAGTAAAATCCAGCAAAGAAAGCATGAAAACATTAAATGTATGTCGTCATATAAAAATTAAAAAAAAAAATGGCAAAATCAAGACGAATTTTGAAGAAATATTTTATAATTAAGTTTCCAATGTACTTTTTACAATATTAAAAATAATCTAATGCGGTATTTTTAATTTAAAAATATTGCATATTGAAAAAAATAATAATTTTGGAGTAGTTCATGTATTGTTGTTTATGATGTGAATAAGAAAATTCTAAATTTTAAGCCATGTAATAAAGTTTATGTGAATCGACCATGGCCCTTGGGGCTAGGTTCGAGTTTATGAAATAAATTGAATTGAAAAATAATAAAGTCCTCAATTGCAATTATAAACAAGTAAAAACGTAATCATGCTATGTTGATATACCTTATCATGTGGTTGGTATTTAAAATACCTTACGTCGGCTATGTTATAGTTATTTGTAGATTGTTTATCGGAGAAAACGTAATATGAAATTATATACACTCAGGTTGGAGAATTGGGCTAGGAACTTCAACATACCTATATTGAAGGATGTCCGCAAATATGTTTTTCATCTTCCTACAACTCGGAATGCCAAATTACGGTTCCGTCTGAAGAATATACTAGCATTTAGCGCCATATGTTGTGATGTATGTCTTAATTCAAACATACAATAAACCTAGAGTTGTGTCGTTCCGAAATGAACTAGTTCGAAGGAAGTAAGTAAAAAGTAACAATCGATACTAGGTCTGTCTCTTTAGTACGTCTAGTTCCTTTTGCATAAGTAGTTCATTATCTTATTGTTTTATTTATCTAGATATCCTCGTTCCTTTAGTTCCATCAGTCCATGTAATATTTACCTCTCTATTTTTGTGAGCAATTCCATAGTATCAATATTGTACATAATTCAGTTCAAAATAATAATTGATTAAGAAATTACAAGCCATTTTATTCTTTAATTAAAAAAGTATTGTAAAGTAGTATTTTTTTGTAGTTTTACAGATGTTTTTGTAATATTTCCATTTCGTAAGTATTTCGTGTATAAAACTTTTCAATTTTTAAGGCAGTATTATTAAAAAGTAGTTAATTTTAATGAGCATTCTTATAAATATAATTAAAAATATAATGTTTTTAGAATATTGTTAAAAAAAATTTAAAAAAAAACTATAAAAAGTACTTTTGGGGTATATTCGGCATTTTGAAATGGGGCACATTCGGCCATATACGGATAGTGTGATATTATTTTATTATTGTTTTTGAATTTGTCTTTAAAAAATAATCATTTAATATGGTTCGGAATCACATATATAATACCAAACGTGCTTGTACTCTCGAAAATGCGATAGAAAAAAGCTATTTCTGATCGTATATGTGGCCCTGAGACGTCACCGTTCTCGCCTAGAAAATATAGCATTGGGCACATTCGCCGAATTTGACTTTTTTTAACAAAACTGTAAACGTGTTTAACTAATACTAATTTATTATATGTTTTTGGTACCAGTTTTTATAATTGTGTATCAGACGACAATAACCAGTCATAAAGTTTTTATATTTGTTGAATAAGTACTAAGATATTGAGCTCTAAAGAAAGTGCCGAATGTGCCCCAGTCTCCCCTACAATGTTTATATATATATATACATGTATATATATCATATTTGCGGAACATTTGTATCAAAAATTAGGATATGTCCATTTTATTTTTTCTTCAAAATTTATTAAAAATGTCGGAACGTTTCATAAAGGGATAATGTCTCTGACAATTGTCTGTTGGTATATTGTTTATGATTATGGTGGACCTTTATGTTACAACGAGGAAAATGTTTTTTTTCGTTTTTTTTTTATTAACCAGGACACCATAATTCTAAATTACAGCTACTTGTGTGGTAAAATCCGTTGGGCTGTAAAAAACTTAGCTTTATGAGAACCCACAATATAAAATTACTGTCAATTTGGTTCAAAAACGTCACATTTCCAATACTAAATATCCTAGGGACAACAGCAAATATTACGACATAAGCTACATTTACATTTGAAGTCTTATGTAGTATTTTGAAGTCATATTTACACGTTTCAAAAATTTGAGCAGAACATTCTTTCAATACATTTCAAAATATTTTGATCAAAGTTTGATCAACATGTTTGAAGTTAATTTACACTATAGGTAATTTTTTATATTGAAATATTGACGACGACACGGTCGTAATATAATTAGCATTTTTAATATTGTAGGAAGAAGTAGCCGATAACTATGAAAAAAAAAGAAAAACACAAAAGCAACATTCGATTCAGCTTTTTCGTTTGGAAGGTGATGGTGTGTATGTTTATTTTAGGGAGCGATGGAAACGGAATGATCCCGAGCTATACAAACACTTTGTACGAATGCCACCAGAAGATTTTGATTATTTGCTTGAACCATGAGGGAATCTATATGCCCCGGAGAACGTCTGGCAATAACATTGAGATTTTTAGCGACTGGGGACAGCTATGCAAGTCTGATGTTCTTGTACCTGAAGTCTGCACTGCAATATATAAGGCATTAAAAGATGATTTTTTAAGATAAATCCGAATTTATTACATAAAAAACATAATAAAAACTATATATTTATACTGATGCCAGCAACAGAGGAGGAATGGGAGAGTATTTCCCAAAGTATAAATAAAACTTGGAATTTTCCCAATTCAATCGGGGAACTAGATGGAAAACACGTCGATATTATAACACCAACGCACTGTGGAAGTGCATATTACAATATTAAAAAACGAAAAACAGCATTGTTTTGATGGCGCTTGTGGACGCGAAGTACAATATACATATGATATGTATTGATCAAAAGAATGAACATGCTGTCAAAATATTTGTAGTCATCAATATTGCCAGATGCGATTTTGATGCCAATTTACAATCTTCAAAAGTTTTGTTCAATATATTTTGAAGAAATTTTGCTGTCTACACGAGTTTGAAGCATTTGGAAGAAACCTTCAATCACCTATAGTAGTAGTATAGTAGTGCAGTTGAGTTGTAAGAACTGAACAGTAAATCTGTTAAGAATTTTTTTTTAGAATTAAATTGCGCAAATAAATAGCTTTATTTCTTTTTATTAACTTCAACACTTTCATTCTGGAAAAAATATATATTAAAAAATTACTAATAAAAAAAAATTAAAAAAAAAAATATTTCAGTAGTGTTGGCGGGTTATTTGGGATGCCATTTGTATTTTGTTTTTGCAAAATAGTGAGGCTGAATCCCAGTTAGTTTTTTAATAAAAAACAACTATTAGTGGGGAATGTTGGCATTGTCCGCCGAGGGGTAAGGCGGATATCGCCACTGATCCTCATCAGTCCCCTTAGTGTTTTGTTGGGATATTCTCCTCAGAAGCTATTTATTGCTTCTTTACAAAAAACCTTTCATACCCAAATGTCTCTTGTGACAATTCGAAGTTCTTACGTTACCAGCGATATGACCTCAGTGAGAACTTCGTTTCGATGTTGCCCCAAAAGCTATTTATTGCTTCTTTGCATTGTCCTTACCCCTCGGCGGACAATGTCATACATTCCCCACTAATAAATAGTTGTTAAAAAAAACAACAACAACAAACTGGGATGCTGCCTCACTATAAAGTCGGAGGCGCGCCGCCTCCGACTTTATTTACAAGAGCAGATCGGCGTTAATTTGTACGGCTGAAACCCACCGCCGACAATTTGAATGAATAATTGTATGTTGGAAAATGCGGCTAAAACCCACAAAATATTGGAAATTGACATATACCGATAATGATCATTTTCTGCTTAGATGTATGCCAGCCTTCAAATGCCAGAAATTACCGTCCGTATTACTCAAATACACAGGGACATTATTATACATATGTATGTAAAAAATAAAATACATCGATTTTATTATGACATTTCATTTATTTTGTAATTAATACTATAATACAAAAATATTTAATATTTAGAATAACATAAAAAACAGGAATTGTAATATTTTGTCTTGTACAAATACATATTTTGGGCAGAATTATATTTTTATTGTTTAATAGGCTTTAAAGTTAGTTTTTATAATCTAACCTAAAACAATTTTGGCCTCCTTGCCCTGTACAATAATTTTTTGACCATTGAAAAGACAAAACTCTCGTTTCACGTATGCAAATAGTAAGTCGGTGACTAAAAATATCTGAAAATGTATTCATATATTAAACATATTTACTCTTATATTCTTAAAAGTCTTCGAAATATTTACCTGTCCTGTTGAAAATGCTAATGTGGCACCAAAATAGAAATTAGCATTAGCTGAACCAGAATAAATCCATAAATGCCATAAGGCGGGTAGCATACAAAGTGACACCACAAAGAAACAAAATACAATAAAATTGTGTACCATAACTGCAATGAAGAAAAAGACGTTCATTAGATGTAATATAAATTAATAAAATAAGTAGAGCAAATGACCACTTACATTTCCATGAGCGTTTCCATAGAGGTAATAATGCCAAGTAGAAAGAAACATCTCCGACACAAGGATATGCACGAAATATTGACATTAGCCCGATTAATATTGTTGCAAGGAGAATCGGTTCCTTGCGGAGCTTCAAGGACAATGGCACCAAATACAGAACCGTTGCATTCATTTGGAATGTTATCAAGAACATTGTGCGGAAATGTTCAAACATTTCAGTAAAGAAATACCAGAACAAACCAATGTTTGGTTGCAAATCACGATAGAAAAATCTGAAAAATAAAAAGTATTTAATAAGATAGATTTTCTTAAGTAGATTCTTGGATTGAAAGTATTTGTCTACGTTAATTAACACAGACAATGTAAGACGATTTTTTTTCTTTAAAACTGAATATTTTATTTTAAAACTTATCCTATTGTGATAAAACTTGGTAAAACGTATTATTTTGGCCCTATCGAATTTAGTGATAATCGATTCAGATTTAGATATGCTTCAAAATATATATAATGATGCAGTCAAGAAGGTTTGTCGAAGAAGGTAGTTCTCATATATTATGTCTGTCCATTTTCATATAAATTTTGATTTTTTTGTCCTGTAGGTCTATTCTGTAACTTTTTAAAAACTTCACTCATTGTTTTTTTTTTCAATAATTCCAATGAATTGTTTCTTTTGTTTTTTTTTTACAATAACAAAAGAAACTTAAGTAATATCGCTATTTCTTAAAATGTGTATAGTAGGTCTACAAGTCTGCTGGGCATAGTTTTTCGAATTACGTGCCCAAAGTTTGTTTGAAGTATGTCGATATGGTTGGTATTCATGTCAACATGGCATCCAAGATGCTACATAACTTTTCCAAACGGTTACAGATTTCTTGCTTATACTCAAAATGGTGAAGGGTATCATATTGTCGGTCCATCCGACTTGGGCCATTTGTTTGTTAAGGAGTTTTGTACGAATATACGCGACATTAAGTATCGACTATTACAATATCACATTTATAAAATATTAGAATTAATAATTTACTCACATAAATCCCAATGTACCATCAATGAAATTCCAACTTTTATCTCCCATTAAGGCATAGTTCAATCTGAACATTGCAATGCTGAGAACGACGAACGACAAAGCAATATGTAAAATGGCTTTAACTTTTCCACTCTTATTAAACACTAGAACGGCTGGAGCCAGCAATATCACAGGATACAAGTTGCGATGTGACTCAATCACAACAGAAAATAGAAACAACATCAGATGATGGTCTACTAAGGCATACAAAGCCAATGACAGGAACATATTACTAAAAAAAAAAAAAATTTATTACATAAAAAACATAATAAAAACTATATATTTATACTGATGCCAGCAACAGAGGAGGAATGGGAGAGTATTTCCCAAAGTATAAATAAAACTTGGAATTTTCCCAATTCAATCGGGGAACTAGATGGAAAACACGTCGATATTATAACACCAACGCACTGTGGAAGTGCATATTACAATATTAAAAAACGAAAAACAGCATTGTTTTGATGGCGCTTGTGGACGCGAAGTACAATATACATATGATATGTATTGATCAAAAGAATGAACATGCTGTCAAAATATTTGTAGTCATCAATATTGCCAGATGCGATTTTGATGCCAATTTACAATCTTCAAAAGTTTTGTTCAATATATTTTGAAGAAATTTTGCTGTCTACACGAGTTTGAAGCATTTTGAAGAAACCTTCAATCACCTATAGTAGTAGTATAGTAGTGCAGTTGAGTTGTAAGAACTGAACTGTAAATCTGTTAAGAATTTTTTTTTTAGAATTAAATTGCGCAAATAAATAGCTTTATTTCTTTTTATTAACTTCAACACTTTCATTCTGGAAAAAATATATATTAAAAAATTACTAATAAAAAAAAAATTAAAAAAAAATAAAAAAAAAAATATTTCAGTAGTGTTGGCGGGTTATTTGGGATGCCATTTGTATTTTGTTTTTGCAAAATAGTGAGGCTGAATCCCAGTTAGTTTTTTAATAAAAAACAACTATTAGTGGGGAATGTTGGCATTGTCCGCCGAGGGGTAAGGCGGATATCGCCACTGATCCTCATCAGTCCCCTTAGTGTTTTGTTGGGATATTCTCCTCAGAAGCTATTTATTGCTTCTTTACAAAAAACCTTTCATACCCAAATGTCTCTTGTGACAATTCGAAGTTCTTACGTTACCAGCGATATGACCTCAGTGAGAACTTCGTTTCGATGTTGCCCCAAAAGCTATTTATTGCTTCTTTGCATTGTCCTTACCCCTCGGCGGACAATGTCATACATTCCCCACTAATAAATAGTTGTTAAAAAAAACAACAACTACAAACTGGGATGCTGCCTCACCGCCTCCGACTTTATTTACAAGAGCAGATCGGCGTTAATTTGTACGGCTGAAACCCACCGCCGACAATTTGAATGAATAATTGTATGTTGGAAAATGCGGCTAAAACCCACAAAATATTGGAAATTGACATATACCGATAATGATCATTTTCTGCTTAGATGTATGCCAGCCTTCAAATGCCAGAAATTACCGTCCGTATTACTCAAATACACAGGGACATTATTATACATATTTATGTAAAAAATAAAATACATTGATTTTATTATGACATTTCATTTATTTTGTAATTAATACTATAATACAAAAATATTTAATATTTAGAATAACATAAAAAACAGGAATTGTAATATTTTGTCTTGTACAAATACATATTTTGGGCAGAATTATATTTTTATTGTTTAATAGGCTTTAAAGTTAGTTTTTATAATCTAACCTAAAACAATTTTGGCCTCCTTGCCCTGTACAATAATTTTTTGACCATTGAAAAGACAAAACTCTCGTTTCACGTATGCAAATAGTAAGTCGGTGACTAAAAATATCTGAAAATGTATTCATATATTAAACATATTTACTCTTATATTCTTAAAAGTCTTCGAAATATTTACCTGTCCTGTTGAAAATGCTAATGTGGCACCAAAATAGAAATTAGCATTAGCTGAACCAGAATAAATCCATAAATGCCATAAGGCGGGTAGCATACAAAGTGACACCACAAAGAAACAAAATACAATAAAATTGTGTACCATAACTGCAATGAAGAAAAAGACGTTCATTAGATTTAATATAAATTAATAAAATAAGTAGAGCAAATGACCACTTACATTTCCATGAGCGTTTCCATAGAGGTAATAATGCCAAGTAGAAAGAAACATCTCCGACACAAGGATATGCACGAAATATTGACATTAGCCCGATTAATATTGTTGCAAGGAGAATCGGTTCCTTGCGGAGCTTCAAGGACAATGGCACCAAATACAGAACCGTTGCATTCATTTGGAATGTTATCAAGAACATTGTGCGGAAATGTTCAAACATTTCGGTAAAGAAATACCAGAACAAACCAATGTTTGGTTGCAAATCACGATAGAAAAATCTGAAAAATAAAAAGTATTTAATAAGATAGATTTTCTTAAGTAGATTCTTGGATTGAAAGTATTTGTCTACGTTAATTAACACAGACAATGTAAGACGATTTTTTTCTTTAAAACTGAATATTTTATTTTAAAACTTATCCTATTGTGATAAAACTTGGTAAAACGTATTATTTTGGCCCTATCGAATTTAGTGATAATCGATTCAGATTTAGATATGCTTCAAAATATATATAATGATGCAGTCAAGAAGGTTTGTCGAAGAAGGTAGTTCTCATATATTATGTCTGTCCATTTTCATATAAATTTTGATTTTTTTGTCCTGTAGGTCTATTCTGTAACTTTTTAAAAACTTCACTCATTGTTTTTTTTTTCAATAATTCCAATGAATTGTTTCTTTTGTTTTTTTTTACAATAACAAAAGAAACTTAAGTAATATCGCTATTTCTTAAAATGTGTATAGTAGGTCTACAAGTCTGCTGGGCATAGTTTTTCGAATTACGTGCCCAAAGTTTGTTTGAAGTATGTCGATATGGTTGGTATTCATGTCAACATGGCATCCAAGATGCTACATAACTTTTCCAAACGGTTACAGATTTCTTGCATATACTCAAAATGGTGAAGGGTATCATATTGTCGGTCCATCCGACTTGGGCCATTTGTGTGTTAAGGAGTTTTGTACGAATATACGCGACATTAAGTATCGACTATTACAATATCACATTTATAAAATATTAGAATTAATAATTTACTCACATAAATCCCAATGTACCATCAATGAAATTCCAACTTTTATCTCCCATTAAGGCATAGTTCAATCTGAACATTGCAATGCTGAGAACAACGAACGACAAAGCAATATGTAAAATGGCTTTAACTTTTCCACTCTTATTAAACACTAGAACGGCTGGAGCCAGCAATATCACAGGATACAAGTTGCGATGTGACTCAATCACAACAGAAAATAGAAACAACATCAGATGATGGTCTACTAAGGCATACAAAGCCAATGACAGGAACATATTACTAAAAACGGTCGAAGTCAAGCCGGCACAATTAAAAATAGATAGTGGATTAAAGAGGTACGCCATAAGTACCAAAAATGGAATAGTGCTTTCATCGTTCGGTTGATATTGTAGTTCTTCGGTATCTTTTGCATATTTTTGCAACTCTTCAGACTGCACTTTAAATTTTCTACGTACAAATATTTTGCTGACATGGTACAGAATGCATCCAGTAAAAATGTCAATAAACACATATAAAATCGGCAGCCAAGAATTTAGATATTCAGAGGCAAATTTCAGAATCCAAAGTATAACCGGAATTTCATGTACCATATCTCCATCGTATGGATTTATTCCTTGCTTAAGCAGATACACTCCTTCATTTACTGTAATAATAAAAAATAAATGTTTTTCTGTTATTCTGAACTCTCAGACAAGCAAGCATACACACCTCTTTTGAATGAATTTAATGGAGTTGCAATCTCTACGCGATTTCCTAATATATGTGCCCAATCAGAGAAACATAAGTACAGACGTATTCCTGCTCCTAATATTAACCATTTTATGGTGTGTTTATCCATATTTTAGTATTTCTTGCTGTTAGAATTTTTTTCTTCGTTTGTGCCGGATAAACAAGATTATAATTGTCATTAAATTGACAGCTGATTTAATTTTGCTGTCGATATCACGTTTTTATCGATTACAAAGTCTGGCAACGCTAAAGTGGCCCACACACGTCAAACATGTGCGTTCGATCGGTGTGAATCGATGCAATGTTTGACGTGTGTGGTACGGTGTTCACACCGATTTGCCGGTGCGCACACCGATCGAAAGAAATTAAAAATTTTTAATTTTTCGTTGTGCGACGCGCACATGTTTGACGTCTGTGGCCTGGTGTGTGGATATTTTCTCATTTGTTGAGGCATTTCGTGGAGTGCGGATCAGCGAACAAATGCAATACATATGTATTTGGAAGATTTTTTTATGTTTTTACACATATTCTACTGTGTGGCAAATAAAAATGTCTTTTCCCGGAATAAAATAAAAGTATTTAATACATTTATATTAAATAAAAATATTTCGTCCTTTTTCCGTCATCACTATCGCGGTCCATCTTTACGCTTCAAAAATAAATATGAAATGAAGTTTAATGGATCCGTTTGACGTGTGTGGGCTAGGAGCTTCACACCGATCGAACGCACATGTTTGAGGTGTGTGGCCCACTTAAACTACGGTACAAGATCTATTAATAAGGTCACCAAGATAGCAATCGAAATCGGAAAACAGCTGTTTTTTTCTCAAATCTAAATTCAAAAATTTGGACTTTGTTTACATTTTCATAATGGACGCCAATTCACAATAATGCATTTTGACAGCAAAATTGAGAGGTATCGATAATCAGTTGGTCTCCCTTGGTGACCTTATTTATAGGCCATGCAAACGACCAAGATCTATTAATAAGGTCACCAAGATAGCAATCGAAATGGGAAAACAGCTGTTTTTTCTCAAGTCTAATGTCAAAAATTTCGACTTTGTTTACGTTTTCATAATGGAAGTCAATTCACAATAATGCATTTTGACAGCAAACTTGAGAGGTATCGATTATCAGCTGGTCTCCCTTGGTGACCTTATTTATAGGCCATGGTCAAAAATTTCGACTTTGTTTACGTTTTCATAATGGAAGTCAATTCACAATAATGCATTTTGACAGCAAACTTGAGTGGTATCGATAATCAGCTGGTCTCCCTCGGTAACGTTTATAAGGTAGTCGAAAGCAATCGATTACAGCAAACATCTGTTAGAAATATATTTAAAAAAACTAATTTATTAATTGCAGTACAGGAACAGCCCAAATATATACAATTTATGGAGTATACCATGGTATAGTAATGTAAGGTAATAGCAAGTGTTGTTGTAGAACAATCGAAACAAACAACCACATTTTGTTGTTGTAAGTAATATCAGTGTGAACGACTGAAAAATGTGAACCAACATACAAATTATAATCAAGTTTTATTTATTCTAAGAATGTAATACTTCCGAATCCTCAAAGTAAAATTTAAAACCATGAATGAAAACCTATCAATTTTAATTTTAATCGCTTCACTTTTATGAGTAACACATATGAAAATACTGGATTTGCGAATTATTCTATGAAGAAAGCTTTAAACTTTGAATAAATTGAACACAGGAGGGCATTTAATAAGGAACAATTTTTAATTATGCGTATCAAATTTTCCTGTGGGTAATTTTTAAAACCAAAAAAATTGCATATTCATATTGACACGAGTATTACATAGGAATCATTGGGTTTTGCTGTCAAAAATCGATTTTGGAATATGATTTAGATATTGATTCATCCACAAATTATAAATTTCTTCTTACCAATGTTGTAAAATTCGTCTTCAAACAAGTGGATTTAGAATGGGTTTATCATGGATATATCATTGGGGGAGTCAATTGTCCCCAGGCTGCGTTACAAGTATACAGTCATTCGGTAGTCAATTCATTACCCTTTGCATTACCAGTAACTACCGAATTGGTATGATGTGCCTGGACAACTTTTTCAATGTACAAATGAATCCATTAAGCAACTAGATCACCAAGTAACTATCTATATAATAGCATGCAATTGATATTTTTGAACAACTGGGTAGCTAAGGCCTACCTTGAATAATTTTACCATATATATATATATATATAAATTGAAATTGTTCAACTTGAAATTTTGTGCGCTCGACGTATTTCGACAACGTTCATATAAACATGGTACAATAATTACAATGTAGGGCAGCTTGAAGTGAATAACAAAAAAGCAACTATGCACGTGTACGCAACAAGTTTGTGTTTATTTGACATTTTTCAACACAAAACTAAAAACGAGAAAATGAATGAAAGGTTAGGATTTCTTCCCAAAATCCAGTAGGGAATGTTTGTTTTACCTTAACATGTTTGTTTTATTCATAACAAAATAAAGGGCTATGCAGAATGCTCGCGTTGAGCCATCCGTCGCGTTATTTGTTATCGAAAATACAACAAGCACAAGGAAACGATAACACAAACGCTCGAAGTTGTTGTGCGCTGCGCTTCGGAGTTAAATATATTTTAACTTTTTGCATGCGTTAACGCGATAACAAAACGCTCAACGCGAACATTCTGTTTAGCCCTTAATTGCTTCCAGATGAACGCGTTAAAAACTTTATTTTCAATTCAATTAAACTTGAATACATTTCAATTTATTTTGAATTTATTTAACATAGTATTCAAAACAATACACACACATACAAAAAATATGTATTTTGATTCGATGGAACAAGCCACATTGAGAACAAATTGTAAATACGCATTGCGTATCAAAATATAAAGTTGAAAATTTTCAACATTGACAATGCGTATTTTCGTTTTTTTTTTTTTTTTGAAAATAGAATTTTATACCCTAGACAGACGACAGCCTTAATTTGCATTAAAAAGTTCTTAATTTGAATTAATATTTACCCCTGACAGACGAGAGTTTCTGCATTTATGAAACAATTTTTTGTTTCAAAACTATTGTTTGTCTGTATGTAAGAAGATGATATTGGCATTTGTTTTCAATATTTTTTTTGGGATTACGTCTTTATGAAATTGATACATCAGCTATAACGATAGTAAAACAGCTTCCAATTTGTATAATTGTTGAATTTTCCTTTATTTATAAATTTTATTTTCATAAACGTAAACAAATTTGACAACAATTAATTTACAGCATTGCCATATTGAAATTGCTTAATTCAGTATAAATTCAGTTTGATTTTGTGCATTAAAAACACATAAAAATGAGGATAATGTACAAATTAATTTGAATTAAGGGAACCCCACCCATTCTCGATTTTAATTTTTCAAGATTTTCAAAGGGCTGGTAAATGAATATAAATGCTTGTTAAGGTTTGTAACTTTGCACATATATAATTGAAGATTTAAAAGAGAAGAAAAATAATTTACAAAAAAAATTGTTATTGTTTTGTTGTTGTTTTTTGTAATTAAAGAAAAGTTTATTTTTGATGGCGGGCAATTCCTCAAACATCGAAAAAATGCCAACGGTGTTAGAAAAAGTACATGTCTGGCTCTCGTATGAACTAGGATTATTGACTTCGATCTAAAATTAACAAAATGGTGGACCTTTGAAAAAATATTTTTGGAAAATCGCCGATTTTTTACAAAAAACCAAGTTAAAAAATAAGTTAATATTTACCGATTGGCTTTATCCTAGTTCATACGAGAGCTATACATTCCCAGAGAAACGTTCCAGAATTTGGAACCGATTGGATTATTAGTTTTTGAGTTATCGTGCCCGCCATTCGCAAAAAAAAAAATTAGAGAAAAACGCATTTAAAGTTTAAGAAGCCCTTCAGCCGTCACTTGATGCTGACACAATAAATCGGCTATATCTTCAAGAGTTCTTGAGATTTTCACTTGAAATTGTGTAGAGACATTCTTTAATCAGTGTAGATTCGAATAATATCAAAAAAAATTTGACCCCGAGAATGGGGGGGGGGTCCCCTTAAGGCTGTTAATGCAAATTAAGGCTGCCGTCTGTCTAGGCTATTAGTCATTAAAAAATTTGTGAAGCAAACATTTTTTGATCAATTAAAAAAATGTTTTCATCCATTTTTGTCGTTTTCAATTGGCACAGATGCAAATATAGTCCTTGCTAATTTGGGTAATACAGACGTCTAACAAACTCTATAAAGGTGAGAAGGTGAGTACTTTTGTACGGAGCGCAATAAATTAGGTACGACACTGAAATTAAATTGAAATATATTCAAATTTAATTAAAATGAAATGATGTTTTTAATGCGTCCGCCTGGAAGTAATTACATTATTATGGATGAAGCAAATATTTCATGGTATTCCCTACTGATTTTGGAAAGAAATCATAACCTTTCATTCATTTTTCGGGTTTTTAGTAATGTGTTAAAAAAATGCTTTTTTGTTATCCAACTCAAGCTGTCCTACCTTGTATTAATGTACCATGGGTGGAAGCCCTACCTGTAATTATTATGCCATGCCACACTCAACTAATATTTCCTTGAAAAATATTGTAGTAATACGTTCACTCTTGGTCTGTTCCAGTTCTTTTTTAATAGTAAACCCAAGGTGTATTAATTAAGGTGCAAGTGACAATAATATGGTTTCAAGATTTTTCTTCTTTGTTTGTGAATTTAATTGTCAAACACCTTTTTGAAATATTTTTTAAATTTTAAAACTTTATAAAGGGATCATTTCTTAGCTTCCCAAAGAACCAAATGTAAAGTCCTGTCGCGGATCATTTCAAACACTTACAACAGAATATATATTTTGTTCATGGGCTATAGCATGAATTTGGGAATTTGTGGGAATTATTATTATTTTTTTTTTTTTTTTGACAAGAATTTAGCTCAAGGCCGACAAAATTTCTGCAAAAAAAAAAGAGATTTGTTGCGAAGGCGAAAACCTTAAATTGCAGCGAATGTTTGCTTCCCACTTCTATTTCTTCAGGTTTAGAAAGCAATATGTAGAAGTAATTCAGTAGCATATCTTGCATTAGAATCTGTCGATTGTGAAGATGTTTGCCGAGATCCGACCACCTAAATTTTATATTTAGATGGGTAGTTTCAAAGTGAAGTTGTCCGCAAGATCCGGATAATCACCTCAATTTTATATATCGGGTAGTACGGACTTCCTTGAAAAATATATATGAATTATTTTGTACTCTGAGAGCGATTTTGAAATTATTCCCTTTTACTAGATTTACTCAAGGTGTATTTAATAAGGTGTATGCATCAGCTATATCAACGAACATTTCGTTTTGTTTTTTCGAGTAGTTTCTGGAACGGAACTTTTATTGATACGTCCTACATAACGATTCGAATAGAATTAATATTTGGTCTGGTCCCGTACTGCAAAAATCTACTACTTTTTACAACAATAACGAATTTTCTTTTATGATATCGAAAAAAATGGTAAAATCTAATGGATTCTTGTAGTACGGGAACAGGCCAATTGTGTTTAATTCTGTCTGTTTATATGTATGTTTAACAATTTTTACTAGACCAATTGTGCACCAATACCATATCGTTATTGGACAGACAGGAGCGATTGGTGCAATCGTTCAACAGTCAACAGCAAAAAATCGATTTCCTACTATCGATAGTTTTGATAAATTAAACGTCAAATAGTATTTGTTTACCTTTGCAACGCGTGTTTCTTCTAGTTGTTGAACTAAAAAAATAGTAAATAAAATATTTATGAAAGGCCAAAAATATAAGGACAACATGCCAGCAGTGAAGCAAGAGCTTAAAATTGAAGACAAACTTCAAGAAATAAATCAAAATCTTTTGAAACTAACATCGGAACCGGATCAATATCTCATGCAAGTATTTGTTGGTGTTACATGCACGTGTTTGAAATTTGGATAAATGTTTTTATTAAACTCTCAATTGTATTTTATAAAACAGAGCACAGCCCAAAAAATGCAAGGACATAAGAAAAATGCTGCAGCAGTTGTATGGTATCACAATAGAGAGTGATATTAGTCAACATGGAAATCCGGAAATTTTGCCAGAATTAGTGGTAGATGATATGGACGAAGAACAAATTTGGCAACAGCTGGAGCTACGAAATGCCGCTGTTTTAGATACTATGATAAACACAACTGCATCCTTAATGGCTTTGCGAGAACAAAAATTGGAGATACGTCTAAAAGAAGATGGTGAAGGTGACGAAATGGACGAAGAAGAAGAAGAAGAGGACAATGAAGATTCAGATGATCATGATGATGAAGATCATATGGACAATGAATTGAAAGACGCTGCTAGCGAAGAAGAAAGTGGCGAAGAGGAAGAAGAGGAGGACGAGGAGGAAGATTTGTTCGAGGCCACTAAGAAAAACAAAAGAAAATTGAAACGTACCTCTGTTGTTGATGACAAGTTTTTCAAACTTGATGAAATGGAAGCTTTTCTTGAAGCAGAAGAAGCCAAAGAAGCCCGGAAGGAAAAGGGCAAATTGTTGGCAACAGATGACGACGGCATTGATTATTTCGACGAAGATTTAGGAGAAGAAGGAGATGAGGATTCAGATGAAGACTCCAATCCTAACTACAAAGATTTCTTCGATGATGACGATGGTGGTGAATATGACGAGAGTGATAAATCCAAAAGTAGTAAACAGAATAAAGATCATTTTGATGAAAATCCAGAGGAAGAGTTGGACGAAGATGAAAATGAAGAAGAAGAAGAGGCTGACGAAGATAACGAACTAGAGGATAACGGTTATGAGTTTGATGACGTCGGAAAATCCAATAAGGAAAAAATGTCATTTGGACCAGCAGATTCTGACTCAAACGATTCGGATTCCGACGAAGAGACAAAGGAAGAGGGTCCAAAATCATCTTTTGAAGTAAGGCAAGAGCGTCTAGAACAACGCATACGAGACTACGAAGAAGAAGTTTTAGGTGAAAAACCTTGGCAATTGAAAGGTGAAGTACAAGCAACAAATCGTCCACAGAATTCTTTGCTTGAAGAGGTTTTGGAATTTGAATCAACGGTAAGACCTGCTCCCATTATAACTGAAGAAACCACTCGTCGTCTAGAAGATATAATAAAACAGCGTATCAAAGATAAAGCGTGGGATGACGTTGAACGAACAGTCAAACCTATACATACACCCCAAGAGTATCGAAAACAATTAGTACTTGACCAGGAGAAGTCAAAAGAATCGCTAGCACACATCTATGAGAAAGAATATCAGCAGGAACTGGAAAAACTTAATCCTAATCAGGGTGACAATGCAACTGAGGAACCCAAAGAGCACAAAGAAATTCGTAACATGATGCGAGATTTGTTTATTAAACTTGATGCTCTTTCCAATTTCCATTTTACACCAAAACCTGTTGCACCAGAACCGAAAATTATTACAAATACTCCTGCTGTTGTCATGGAAGAAGTAGCGCCAGTGGCGGTTAGTGATGCAAAGCTGTTGGCGCCTGAAGAAGTCTTCCGTGGTCCGAAACATGAGCTTGTTGGAAAATCTGAACGCAGCAAAACAGATAAGAATCGTGCTTTGCGTAAGAAGAAATCTAAGCAAAAGGCCATCCATCATGCCTTGGAGGCTAAAGATTTACAAAAACAAAAAATGGGAATACCATTATCGAAGAAGGAAGAAAGTGCAAAATTAATGAAGAAATTGACGAAGCAAAGAAACGTCGAAAAGGTAAGACATTGCAATTTTTTCACATTATGAAGTTTTTTCTTCTGCGATTTGTGTATAAAGTGAAATTTTATCTACCACATAACTATACTCTAAACATAATAATTTGAGGCTTCGATAAGATGAAAAATGCTGCTCATTGGGATTATAACCAATATTTCTAAAATAGATTTGCTCAAAATCAAAACATGGGCCAAATTTGGGGATTAGGATCTCTCACAAAAAAATTGAAAATTATGAAAAACCAATTTGGTTACAACATTTAGAAGGAGTATCCGATAATATTAAGATTTTGCGTCTCGTAATTTCCTATCGGTCTTCCTATTGTATTGAAGCCCTATCGGGTCCATCAATCCGAAGATGGGCCCGTTTACTCCTTTTCGTATTTCCGTTCACAGAGTAAACATTTTGAAAACGTTGATTCAGAAGATAGATCACGATCGAAAAGGGATCTGTCGATCCATATCATTTCTCATCTGCTAAATAAAAATAGAGCAAGCTATCGAAACTTTGCACTTCTTTGTATTTACACTAAATATATTCAATATAGGTCCATCCCTTTCGGTACCACTTACACAAAATGGTAACAATTTTGATAAATCCTAAAAAGTTCCTTCCAGCTCCTTCCTTTTAAAAATTAAGTATTTTAATTCGTACCATTAATCAAGATAATATGATATATTTTTCTTTAATATGATCTATTTTACTTTAATGTTAATGTTTAATTATTAAATTATTTAGAAACTGCTTTTGTCTTTTTGGTAACATATTGAAAGACTTATATTTATGTTTCTCGGGTTGTTGACTATTTGTAATATGCTATTTTGAATTCGTTGTTTTTTATAGACATTGTCTAAAAATAGAAAACAAAAATAAGTATAACATTCAACATTGTTAAATTATGATTTCTGGAACAATCTTTCATCCGAAGAACTGGCGAAGACTTTTTGTAAAATATAAACATACAATCAGTTTATCATAGTCCAATTTAAAAAAAACAATTTTAAATTGAATTAAAATATAACAATCTTGAAATCAAATGCTTAACTGTCGCTTACATTTTGATTTTCAAATAAAAAATAGAGTTTTAAAAAATTCAATTTAATTAAATAAAATTTATTCTTATTACTATTTCAGGTTACTGCCAGCAACGATCATGGGGCTTTAAAATCGTCCAAGGCATTCTTCTCAAAATTACAGGATCAATCAGCCACCAACAACGGATCCACGAAAACAAGCAAAAAGAAAGCGGATGCCAAAGCCTTATCGGCCAAAAAGTTAAAGCTGTAGATATAATATTTTCGTACAAATGTTTCTATTTTTGTTAATTTAAGAAAAAAAATTAATACATACAATATATATGTATTTTTTATAGAATAAAAAATAAAAAAATATATATGAAATAACTGTCCACAGCGTTACAAAAAATACCACCTAACAGAATGCATAATTATATGGCTCATTATCTCCATTACGTGCCTGTTGATATGAGATATAGAAGCGTCCACAACATAAACAATGTTTATTTTCAACATATGAAACCTTTACTATCCGGTACATTTTTTACAACTAATTTAACCACCAAATGTGACGTCAAAAGTTACAAAAAACAACATTCACTTGGTTAGCCTTGCTATAAAAGTGGTCGTCTTTGTATACGTTTATGTATTCATATAATAAGTTAAGTGTGCGTGTACGCATGTAACTACAACCAAAGGTTTTAATCAAAGAAAAGGAACCCCCACACAGTCACGTGCCACAATGAAACAATTATCGCCATAAAAGCTCGAGGATGTCTATGTGATGTTGTTGTTATACGAACATTGAGGATAACCCGCATGTATTTTGTGAAATCCCTCCAGAATCATTTTATATTCATAAATCTACAACTTGTTGTCTTCTATTCATTCATAACTTTTGATACGACAATAAAGCTGACCACCTAGTGGGAAAATTCTTTGGAATTTTCATTTGTAATGATCCAATATAAAAATAATTGTAATTGAAAATACATATGTATGTAGGTATGATACATTGGCATTTTAGAGAAATGTCCAACTTACAAATGCTAAGTCCCACACATTTCAAAGGATTCCCAATGTTCAACTGTATAAAAATTATGAACACGTGTTATCTCGACCATTTTGCGCATCTATAATACACATATGGAACAAATCTCTTTTTTAAGCAAAATTATTGCAAAAGTTCATATCCATTATAGTTTCATTAGATTTTAATATGCAGCAATTGCACATCGATGTGCATTATCTACAAATCCTTTTTGTGTCATATGTCCTGTTATGGTAATGATGATTATTTAAAATGATATGACATATGCATGTTCGTCAGTGAATGCATTGCTTATTTGTTTTTATGGTGTAGGATTTTTATATTGCGCAATTATTTTGTATGCATCAATAGTAATAGATTTTCATTCGTTATTGAACATATGTATTCCATATTATGTGAGGGCATATCTGGTCTTATCTATATACTGGTTATTGCTCTCAGGTATATCTCTTTGGATTCGGCACATTTGATTAAGAGAAATTGCGAAACTCTGCGCCAGGATTTAATTCGCATCTGATAGCATGCAGTTCTGTTCCCCTAGGCGGACAATATCGACAAGTTATAACGAAGAAATACATTTTAATGTTGTACTATGCTCACAGAAATCTATCGATATATCTTGATTTTTCAATCAATTTAATTGTGTTGTAGAGAATCGCGTAGCGATATTAGCCGTCGAAATTGAATGAATTGGAATGAGTGGGTGGAATATTTGTTAATAAATATAATTGTACAGTATACAGTAAAGATTTTTCTGTGAACCTCTATTTCTTTAATATTCTTAAAACTATAACTTTATCGAGGAAGAATATATAAAACATACTATGAGTTCATTTTATTACATTAAAAGAAAATTTTAAGTGAACACAAAATTTGCAAATGTATATTTAATTGTTTGCTCAACCACTTCAATACCATATCTGCAGGAAAAGTGCATATATATTTTCACATATGTATATATGTACATATCGCTCCTTTGCTGCAAGACAGGCATAACTAAAAAACGATTTTTCAGAAAATGCATTTTAAGTTTTTAATTTACACAGACGTTATATAGAACAAAGGAAATTCTGTAGTGTCTCAATCTGAATATCTCTTACATTCATATGAATATTTAAACAACATGAGGTCTATTATAGCGAACAATCGTGCATCATTAACTCGAAAATCACGTTTTTTGAGTTATGCCTGTCTTGCAGCAAATGAGTGATATGTACTTCATGAACATTCAATGATATGCAAAAATAATGAAATAAAAATATTTTGATTAATTATTTTTGGTGGGATTTTGATGGGATCCATAAATTACACTATTTAGGAAATACATAAAATACATTACATAATAACATACTTCTTATATTGGGTCTAAAGCCGCCTACGGAGGTTGCGGTTATTGGAAACCGCAAATGACATTCGTTGACACTGGGGTGTTAGACGACATCGTGCACACCAGGGTACTGACTGCATTTATTTATACCTGAGCATATCAACAAGTTTTTCTGGTTTTGCTATAAGTCCTTGGTATGTTAAGAGGCTATGACACGGTAGATTTCAAACCTTCACAGAAAAATTATCTCATGGATGCATCGGATCTACGATCCGGAACGACTCGAATTCGATTCGAACAGGGATTGCCAACTCAGCGACAGTTGTACAAAACGAATGTTTTTCCCACAGGTGAGCAATCATGTCGGCAGCTTTGTTCGGCTAGCACTCCGTCTAGTTCTCCATACAGTAGTACTACTAATAGTGTTCATGCTGATAGTTATGTTAGTTATTTTACTAGATTCTGTTCTTTTCTACAGCTAGCACTCCGCACATACGGTAATTGAGATCTCAAACTTCATGCATGAAAACAACTTCCTCATTGCTGCCTTGCATAAAACAAAGCTAACCAGCAGTTGTTCCTTGTTCCTCCGGTAATTACAACATCATTTGGCGAGACGGATACCATGGTGGGTGTCGCATTCATCATCCAGCGAGATGTCAGATACACCCATACTTCCCCTTCGTCTCCATCCCATTCTGAACCATTCCTGGAGTTTTTGAGGATTTCAGTTCATTCCGATTCTGAAATTGTCCATGTATAATAGTTCTTGGCGATTTCAACGCTCATCATGAGATATGGTTTTCCTAACTTCCAAATGATCCTCGCGGTATTCTTATTACAAACAAGTTAGAAGAGTCCGATTTCACAGCCATCAATGAGGAACCCTCTACCAAAGTCACTGCCAGGTGTTCGAGCTCTGT
Organism: Musca vetustissima; assembly: GCF_032173495.1. Lineage (NCBI taxonomy): Eukaryota > Metazoa > Arthropoda > Insecta > Diptera > Muscidae > Musca > Musca vetustissima. The sequence goes on along the minus strand of NW_026884966.1, from coordinate 17,302 downwards.
AGCGCGACCAACTTCGTGCCGAAAGCCCCGCTGACGACAGAATCCCGCAGCTAAGCGCTGAAATAGATGATCTAGTCCTTCACCATAGGCGCTCTAAATGGTTAGAACACCTTCACCACTGCAATATAAATTTCATGCAGCTATGGTCTACTATTAAGAGTCTATCTGGTTCTAAAATAAATAAAAATCTATCTGATATATCCTTAAATAACATTCAACATTCTGATGCCAAAAAATGTGCATTGCAGTTCTGTCGTCAATTCATTGAACATTCGTCTTCGCAGAACGGGATCAAACGAGTTATCCTGAGATCCAAGAATTTTAAAAGATTTCCGTCCAGTGAGGTATAGGCAATCATCTCCAAATCCAAGCCATCCAAAGCGCTTGGTCCAGACGGCATATCCATGTTAAAGAAGCTTGGTGTAATAGGGCTGGGTTATCTGACCAAAGTTCTCGAGTTATCGATGTTACAGTTGGTAATTCTAGATATTTAGTCCCCATCACCAATTTCATCCAGGAGCACAATCTAAAAATATCCACTGCAAAATATACTATGTCTCTTATCACTTCCTGGATGCGGGAAGTCAATTTAGCTCGCATTTAGTCATTTCTCCTCGCATTCAAACTACGTCAACCAGAAGGTGAAAGCTAGGAACAAGTGAAAAAGCGTTAAGTTCGGCCGGGCCGAACTTTGGATACCCTCCACCATAGATATACTGACAGGTACTAGAAATGAAAATATAGGAAACATACCAAAAAGTGGACCTATACAAACATTTCTAAAAACGGATTATGTAAATGTTAATACAAATTTTAGAAATTTATTTAAAATTTATTTATAATGGATAATTATACCCTCAGCATTATGGCTAATGAGGGTGTATACACTTTAACACGGTGAAAATGTGCCTCAATGTCTTTGCCCATCTTATTATTTATCCAAACTTAGTTCAAATTCGAAGATGGGGAAAATCGGTCCAATCCTTCTGGAACCTCCACACAGAGACTAGGTCTAAATGCGGCTATAGTTCATAATCGAACCTTACGTTCTAATTTTTTATCTCGCTATCCTCCGCAGGTGAAATGATTACAACAGAGTCTTAGAACCAAATTCAAAATGCGTAACAGATCAGATAACTATTTTATTATAAAAAAGGTGGTTATATGGGGACTACCCTAAAAAGGGGGCGAATATTATTAATTTTTGGTAGGGAGATTTGTTACCATATACGACTACAAAATACCAAATTGCAGCAAATTCGATTGAAAAACGAAAATTGCTGAAAATTGGGGGTACCCTTATATGGGGGCTATCCGAAAAAATCGACCTATACTCATAATTTTTTGTGGAGAGATTTGCTGCGCAATAAGAATTCAAAGTACCAAATTTCAGCGAATTCGGTTGAAAAACGCGCTCAAGAACCCCAAAATACCGAAAATTGGGGCTACCCTTATATAAGGTCTACCTGAAAAAATGTACCTATATTTATAATTTTTTGTGGAGAGATTTTATACCCAATAAGAACTCAAAGTACTAAATTACAGCCAATTCGGTGAAAAAATGCGGTCAAACCCCCTCTAAAACTGAAAATTGGGAGGTACCGTTATATGGGGGCTACCAGAAAAATTGGACCTAAAGTTATAATTTTTAGTTAAGAAATTAGGTATCCAAAAAGACCCCATTTTACCAAATTTCAGCGAATTTGGTTGAAAAACGCGCTCAAGAACTCCAAAATACTGAAAATTTGGGGGTACCCTTTTATGGAGGTATGCCTAAACGTGGACCGATATAGCCCATCTTCGAACTTGACCTGCCTGCAGACAAAAGACGATTCCATGCAAAATTTTGGCGTTTTATCTCAATTCATTTATACGCTAGAGTGATTACAACAGACAGACGGACATGCTTAGATCGTCATAGAATTTTACGCTGATCAAGAATATATATACTTTATAGGGTCGGAAATGATTATTTCGATGCTTTACAAACGGAAAAACAAAACTATAAAACTACTATGATGGAGGGTATAATAAAGTTCTGAAAGCTATGGCTGGCACCTCCTGGGGCAAGGATAAAGAAACTTTGCTAACGACATACAAGGGCATAGGTCGTTCTACCTTGTCGGAATACTAGAAAAATGGAATACAATAGAAATTTTCATATTTTTCATATATTAAAAAAATAATACAAATACATATTTGAGCATGTTCAGTGTATCGTGTTTGGAAGGAATGGTCACCATTCTATATCTATATATATAAAAGAGTTGCGTTATAAGTGACTGACTGATCATCAACGCCCAGCCGAAACGGCTAAAGCTAGAAACATGAAATTTGGCATGTAGGTGGTTTTGGTGCGTAGGCGTGTGATAAGGCGGGGTTTTTGGAAATTCGTACTAAAAGGTACTAAAAACTGTATTACGCGGGAACGGTTAGATGTAGAACTTTTAAATTTGGCACGTAGCTTTGTCTAGGACGAGCAAAGTGGAATGTGTGAAAAAATTTTGGAATTTAGTACTAAGAGGTACTAAAAAGTACTAAACATTATATTTGAATGGAATTGGTAGAGAAACACATCTGAAACTTTGTATGTAGCTTAAGTTATTACAATAAGAACGACGTGCAAAAATATTTGTTGGAAATTAGTACTAAAATGGTACTAAAAAGTACTTAAAATTTTATTACGCCGGAACGGTTGGAAGTAGAACTCTGAAATTTTGTATGCAGCTTTGTCAATGATAAACAAATCAGAATGTGTGAAAAAAAATTTGGAATTTAATAATAAGAAGTTCTAAAAAGTACTAAACATTATATTTGAATGGAATTGGTAGAGATACATTTCTGAAACTTTGTATGGAGCATAAGCTCTTACAAATAGAATAACGTGCAAAAATATTTTTTAGAAATTAGTTCTAAAATGATACTAAATAGTACTAAAAATTGTTTACGCCGGAATGGTTGGAAGTACAACTCTGACACTTGGTATGCAGCTTTCTCAATGATAAGCAAATCAGAATGTGCGAACAAATTTTAGAAATTAGTACTAAAGGTACTAAAAGGTACTAAATACTACTCAACAATGGAACAGGTAGGGATAGATATCTGAAATTTGGTGTGGAGGTTAAGAATGATGTCCAAAAATATTTATTAGAAATTAGTACTAAAGTGATACTAGGTAGTACTAAAAACTGTATTACGCCGGAACGGTTGGAACTACAACTCGGAAATTTGGTATACAGATTTGTCAATGATAAACAAATCAGAGTGTGTGCGAACAAATTTTGAAAATTAGTATTCAAGTTGATATCTTTCTGAAATTTTGTAACTTAAGCTATTAAAAATAGAAAAATGGACAAAAATGGAATTTAGAACTGAAGAGGTGATAAAAAGTACTAAATAATAAAATACAATGGAACTGGTAGAAATCTGAAATTTAGTATGTAGCTTACTCTATTGCAAATAATATGCAATGCATAATTCTTTTGAAATTAGTTCCAAATACTGTAGTATAATGGAACCGAAAGTAATTGAAATCTAGAACGCGGTACATAGATTTAACTATTACAAATACTATGCTATACAGTAATATATTTTTACAATTAGTACTAAATGGTACAACATATTAACTTATAATGTAAAAGCTAGATATTGAAATGTAGTATGTAGCTTAACTATTAAATTAATATTTTTAGAAAATTGTACTTAGAGTACAAAAATGTCCAACTCTTAGTTCAAATAAGCGGTTTGTTTTATTAAAAATTCGTACTAAATGACTCCAAAAATACTGCACTGTATGAGAAAAAGTATAATTCTAAAATTCTGTATGTAGTTTTGTATATTATAAACAAATAAATAGAAAAAAAACAAACACATTGTATATGGCGGCACGGGTGTATATAGAATTTGGGTACAAAGCTTTTTTCTATGAAAAACAATGCTTTTCGCTATTTTGTTTGACATTTGTACTTAAAGTACTTGTACTTAAAGTACAAATTAAAAAAGTTGTTTTTGAACATTTTTAGTATAAAGTACTAATTAGGAAAGTTTACAGACAGATATCCGAATTTTAGTATTTATCTTTGACTATGGCAAAAAATATGTTTTATGGAAAAAATTTCTGAACGTATTTATTAAAAATTACTAACGGTTATATGAAATATAGTTTCCAATCCCGCATGGATCTATACCGCAGCGAATGAATACGCGGATTTTGCTTAAAACTTCCAATGTGGTATACAACGAACGAGACTTCATATACAAATAAGTGCAACTATGGAAACAAGCCGCTGAACACCACAAGTACTTAAGTGTAGGCACTTTTAAACACAAATGTTTCATTGTAATGAATAATGGGCTGGATTTTTATGCGAGGATATACTAAAAATGCCGACATTTTTTCGATTGAGGATTTTGTAAATCGTAATGCACCAGAAATATTAATTACCGAAAGGAACAAAAAAGTATAAAAACGTATTATGGCACTATTTGAATTGGTCCATCGGGAGGATCGAGAAAATAGTACACTACAGAAAATATAAAAATAACTAAGTTGTACTCGATTTAGTAGGATAGTAGTATCAACGTTTCTCTTCGAAAGAAATGCGGAGTAAGATCTAAGATTAAAAAAAATATATAAAACCTATAATTAAAATGTTTCAAATTTATACTTAATCCAAAAGTGTATTGTATAGCTAAATTCATGTTTATTTTTTAAATATTAAAAGATTCGCTAACAACGTAGCGGGCCTATGCTAGTATAATATATATTTCCCATTCTATTCATATTGTTTAATAAATTATCGATTTGAACTAAAATGTTTAAAAAGAACAAAAATCCATTGTGTCTATGTGGGATATACTCCATAATTCTACTGAGGCAATTTTCTAAGATGTCACATAGTCTACTTACCGTTAAGCCACTTGTTGATATAAATGTCATTAACATTTCACTTTGTGTTCGATTCTCTTTTATTCACTTTATTCGTTCCATGGAAGAAACGAGTAAAAATCATTATCATAAACATAATTCAAAATTACGATTATTCATATTTACATATACATACATACGCTGAGTGTTGGAAATTGTCGTACATGGAACGGTAACAGATTGTAAAATGCGAAATTTAGAAATGTAACAATTTTCGTATGTGATTTGGTTCAAATGGGATATTATACAAGTTCATGGAAGTTACATAAATGATGACTTTTATATAAATATAGGGAAATACACCTCTCATAGTTAATAAATAAATTATTTTACAGATTTCCATAATCCGCTGTATAATGCACGGATTATGACACAACTGAATCTTTATTGAAAAATATGATATTTATTTCCAAAAATATAAGAAGCGTCTAACTTTGTTTGTAATTATTTTTATTACTATTATTTTGTTCACAATTTAGAAATTATCCCTTTTTAAAAGCTCGTAAAGTAACTGTTTCTGCTTTCCTGAAAGCAAGCAATCCCGACACGTCTACGCACATTCATAAATAAACCTATTTGTAAAAACATTATTAAGACGGAGTCGTTTGTATGACATCCTGCAGACAGCATGTGGAATGGAAACATTTGGCTTTATGACTTTTCATGAGGCTCAAATAGATTTTGTTTTCAAGTCAATTTATTAAAGGTTAGTTACTATTCCCTTCTATCTATATTTGGGCAAAATTAGTTCGTTATATCCAAGGTAAGGCTTAGGAGAAAAAAAATATATAAACTGGTAGGTTTAGTGGCAATTTTTTCAATGACGAATTCTATTTTCAAAAAATTCAAAAATACGCATTGTCAATGTAGATTTTTTTCAACTTTATATTTTTATACGCAATGCGTATTTGGGTCACATTAATTGAAATACATGTATTTAACTTTTGAGGTGAATAAAATCGTACTCATACGCATGAATTTAGGTACGACCCTAAGTAGATTTGTAGCAAGTCTAAAATATATGAAAATTCAAAGGTGGGACCGAATAAATAGTTCGTTGTAGAAAAAGTTCGCTATATCCGTAGTTCGCTATAAGAGAAAAATTTGTATAAAAAAGATGTCCTCAAACTTCGGGACGAGGAAATGTTTTTGCTAAAAATAAAGTTCGTTATAACCGGTGTTCACGCTTATAAATCAAACAAAATTATGTATGAGAGCTATATATAAATCTGGATTTATTTGAATTGAAGTAAACTTGAAACGGTCAACAGCATTCGTAGAAAATATATATGAGAGCAAATTTAACACACGTTATTCCAGATTTATTTCGGTATGCTGGGTAAAATTTCGTCACAATCGAACAAACGTTGGGAAAATTTGTACGTGTGTTTGTGTGAATATTTCGAAATTGGCTAAACCGATTTCGCTAAAATTTTCACAAAACATGCAGAATTTCGCTGATATTATTGTTTTCGGTAATTTGAATGGAGCGTCAATACGACTTTTTTTTAACGCTTTGGCCTCAAGACGACTGAACCGATTCCTCTGAAATTTTTACAGAATGTTCAGGTGTTTACTGATTTTCAAGGAATATAAAGGGGGTGGTACCACCCACGCGCCCATTGAAAAACACATTTTCCTCGAAAAATATTGATTCTATTTCGCAGAAATTTTCACAGAACATCGCTTAATTTTTTATTGGTATCCAAACTCAAGACAGTTACTAACTATGTTCATAAAAAAGACATATTATTTTAAAACTTAACATACGATTCGAAAATGTTTATTTTGGGTAGCTGAAAAACATACATTTTGGGTTCTCATGGTATAGCACACCCCCGTACCAAAAATTAATCATATTTACATAACTTTCAGGGTAGCCCGCATACAACTGTTCTCCCCAATACTCGGTATTTTTGGGATTTCAGACAGATTTATAATTATTACAAGGTAGGGTATTGCTCCAAGCTGAGTACAATTGTTCTCAAGGTGGCTTCTTCTTTCAAATCAAAATACATATTTTGTATATGAGTGAGTTTTGTGTTGAATATCATGTCAAACATTTCATGGTATTCCCTACCGGATTTTGGGAAGAAGTCATAGCCTTTCATTAATTTTTTCGCGTTTTTATTTTTTGCTGAAAAAATGTCAAATTAACACAACAACTTGTTGCGTATGTTTTCTTTATATTTGGCAGAAAAAGCCACTACCTACATAGCCGATTTTTTTATTATTCATCTCAAGCTGTCTACCATGTACCATGTTCAAACCCAATTGGTTGTAATTTGGTATTTGAGGTTCTCATTGAATAACACATATCCGTACAAAAAATGATTAATATTGATCCAAGTTTCAGGGTAGCCCCCATATAACGGTACCCCTCCCCAGTATTCGGTATTTTGGGGATTTAGGGTACTTTTCCAATCAACTTGGCTGTAATTTTGGTATTTTGGGTTCATATTGTATAGCACATTTTCGTACTATTTTTTTTAGTATTGATCAACGTTTGAGATCCATTTCTCACAGACAAGAGTTGTTGCGAAACATGTATATCCATAATTCTCGCCTCTAAATACATACACCAAATATTTACAACATAAATCATATTTAGAACATATCGGCTCTTTAATACCGATCGACGTATCTCCAGGATCTATTTTTGATTTATTATTAATAACGATTAAAAATACTCACTGAATCATTATTTTGACTGTATACCGACAGTTTTTTTTGTTACGAAAAACCAACGTAAGCAACTAACAATAAATAACAGATATTAAATTGATGAGTGGGCTCATTTGACTACTGTGAACAAAATACCACCCCCAATAAAAGGAGGGGGAATTAAACATTTCTACCGTTTTATTTCAAATAAATTCCCCAACCTTCTATTAAATTCAAATTAATACAGATAAGATTAGGAACATATCCTATGGTTGTGGCTGTGACTGCATAGGTTATCGTGAAAATCCAAAAAAAAAAAAAAAAAAATTATCAATTCCATTTCATCATATTTTTGCTATTTTATCGAATGCAAATTCCGCTTTACGACATCATAAACTTTTGGTAGGATTTTGACTAATGAGAAACCTATAACTTTTATTAGTTAGTTTTGTTTTATAAATATATTTGCATAATCATAGGCCATCATATATCTTGTGAGTTAGGTGTCACATTATATAATTTTCTTCTATTTATATAATTTGAATAAACATGTAAAATACATTAAGTCATCGTGGCGATAACTTCCATTAATTATAGATTAGATTTATAATAACTAGAACTAATAAAAGGACAAAATGCGGAATGCTGAGTTTTGTTAAAAATATTTAAAAACCTTAAATTATGATATACATACATTGATACTACTCCTGGGAAGTTTGGTATTGGAATTATGTCGGTCCTCTATTTGTTAAAGCTCCCATATAACAATACCATTTCATTTCTGGTATTATGGACGTTGTAATTTATCATTACACTCTCCTGGATTTTCAGGGGATATAAGTAATATTTGCATAAAATATTTTATGTTAGCACATGTTGTGACATATATATATATATATATATATATTGGTCGATTTGAAAATTAGTGTTCTAAGTGAATACAATGTTGTAGTAGTTGATGAAATAATGGAGATCATTGCTTATGGTTGAGATAATGAGCTGGATTTGGAAATGTTCAATGAAAGTGTACACAAAATTCTAAATTGTACTGAATTTAGTACAATAAATATTTGATGGATTAATTGCCCTTAAACTATTGAGATTTTGGTATGCCGACTATAGTTGTCGGATGAATTCAATGGAGTACGTTCAAGTCTTGGAAGAAAAATTATTGCCATTTTGGGAAAGCAGCAACAATGGAGTACTCGTTTTTCAGCAGGACAACGCGCCAGTTCATAAAAGTCACCGTACTCAAGTATGGTTAAAATCAAAAAATATTAAAATTTCCGCCCAGAATCCGATCGAGAACATGTGTGGAATCTTGACTCGTCGTGTCTAGAAGATTATCGATAAATGGCGGTCAATCGATGAAGTCTTGCGAAAAATTTGGATCAACAGTGTAGTGGATAAAATTTTTGAACTTATGCAAAATAAGGGAGGCCCTACCCATTATTTATAAAAATTATTTTATTTTATTTAAGTTTAAAAAAATAAATTTATCTAATTTTGTAAAAGTGCGTCTATAGTTATGCAGTAATTTTGAAAGTGCAGAATTCGGCGAAACCATAAAGAATAAATTAATTATTTTTGTTGAATAATATGTGTTTTTGATCGTTTTATTGTGAACTATAACTTAATGGGTCCATTTTATTTGTCAACTAACATACCAATTGAATTAAAGGTGCGTCTATAGTTATGATACGCAGTGTACTAACTTCAGTACGTTTTGTGTATATGGACCATATTTTTGGGTCCTTGATACATCATTTACTTAAAATCGGAAAAAAAATATATATGGGAGCTATATTCAAATTTGAACCGATTTCAATGCAGCTTGTCACTCGTCAGGTTATACTAACTCCAGTATGATGTTCAAAATTTTGTGCCTATCGGCCAAATTTTGGGTCTTGGTTCATTATTGATTTAAAATCGGGCGAAAATATATATGGTGTTATATATAAAACAGAACCGATTTCCACGAAAGTTTCCATACATTAGGTTATACTGACTTCAGTACTTTGTGCAATATTGTGTGTTATGTGTTAATCGTTTTTTTTTGGTCTTTGGTGCACCGTTAGCTTAAAATCGGATGAAACTATATATGGGAGCTATATCTAAACCTGAATCGATTTCAACAAAACTTTCCACACAGTAGTTTATACGTTGTGCGAAATTTTGTGTCAATCGGCCATATTTTGGACGAAAGTATATATGGGAGCTATATCTAAATCTGAACCGATTTTCAATAGGATTTGTCCTTGGGCCAAACAAATGAGCTGTGCCAAATTTCATCCAATTCGGATCATAAATGCGACATGTACTTTGTTTGCAATTTAACATGGACAGACGGACGGACGGTCATTCATAAATCGACTCAGAAAGTGATTCTATCCATATTCTCAAAAGGAACCATGGGTCTTTCTCGTTTCATTTTGCCTGTTACAAACTTATGCATAAAGACATAATATCCAGTACCACAATGTGGTGAAGGGTATAAAAAGCTAGACAATCAAGCCAAGTCCATATATGTTGGCAACCATAGTCCTAGACCAACATGAGATTTCTCTCGAAATAATGGCTCGTGAAGTTTGAAATAGCGGAAGGAAACATTACGCTATGCCAAATTTCGTGCAAATCAAATGATTTTGGTACACCATTTACCTTAATCCGGACGAAAATATATATGGGAGCTATATGTAAATCTGAACCGATTTTCAGGAAACTTAACACACATATTTCTAGACTTCATTCATTACGCTGTGCCAAATTTCGTGCAAACCGAAAAATATTAAAGGATTTTGGTACACTATTTATCTTAAATCGGACGAAAAAATAGAGTTCGTCCTTGGCCCAAATAAGTGACCTATGCCAACTTTCATCTAATTCGGATCATAAATGCGACCTGTACTTTGTTTACAATTTAACTTGAACAGACAGACGGACGACATGCATAAATCGACTTAGAAAGTGATTCTATGCATATTATCTCTCGTTTCCTTTTGCATGTTACAAACATATGCACAAAGACATAATACCCTGTATCACAATGTGGTGAAGGGTATAATAAAATTACAGCCAATCCGTTTGAAAAATGTGTACAAAAACCCAAAAATATCGAATGGAGCTACCCCGAAAATTGGGTCAATATTGATTATTTTTAATAAGGAATGTACTCATAATGCCAAATTGTAATCAATTTGGTTGAAAAATGTGTCCAACACACCCATAATATCGAATATTGGTGGTATCCTTATTTGGGGGCTATACGAAAACGTGGACCGATATATTACATGTGAGAAGTACTAGCAATGTCTGTGTAAATTTCTATCTAAAATATTGCAATTTCAACAGACGAACAGACTAAATCGACATACAATTTTTAGTACATATTTTGGGAAAAACGTCCTTACACCGAAACCGCAGAAGTTGTATAGGTTTTTGGCATAAGAAGAAAATCTTAAAATTACGCTGTTTATTTTATTGACTTCCTTAGTGTAGTATTAATATGGAGCTATTATTATGTACGACCTTTGTATGGTACTATTTAAAACTATGGACCTATATTAAAAGGATTCGACAGGAAACGGGAATATAAAATTAGAGACATATCGGTGGAAAAATACGACTGAAATCTTCATATCATATATCAGAATAGCCAAAATTAGTGTGTGTCGTTATATGGCGCTATATCGAAAAATGGACAAATGTTTGTAATTTTTCTTTCAAAATTTACCACCCATGAGAACCCAAAATATTAAATAAAAGCCAATTCGGTTGAATGAAGCGGAAAATTAAAATTATACATTTACTAGTTCATGCAGCATAAACTGTGTTTTAGCAGAAAACCAACTTTTATTTCTTTTCCGAAATAATGAAATTTAAAAAAATAACAAATCTCAAAAAATGGAATGCAACATTTAAGGGAACCACCCCATTCTCGATTTTAATTTTTCAAGATTTTCAATGGCCTGGTAAATCAATACCAATGCTTGTTAAGGTTTCTAACTTTGCACATATATATTTGAAGATTTAAAAGTGAGGAAAAATTATTTTTAAAAAAATTTTGTAATTGTTTTGTTGTTGTTTTTTGTAATTAAAGAGAAGTCCTTATTTTTGATGGCGGGCATGGTAACTCCCTACTGGAACATCGGAATCGGAAAATTCCAACGGTGTTAGAAAGAGTACATGTCTAGAAAGAGTACATAAGGAAGATCTTTACCGATTGGCTTTATCCTAGTTCATACGATAGCTATACACTCACAGAGAAACGTGTAAAAATTTGGAATAGATTGGCTTATTCGTTTTTTAGTTATCGTGCCCGTCATTCACAAAAGAGAAAAACGCGTTTAAAGTTTGAGAAGCCCTTTTGCCGTCACTTGATGCTGACACAATAAATCGGCTATATCTTCAAGAGTTCTTGAGATTTTCACTTGAAATTTTGTAGGTCCATTCTTGAATTAGATTTTGACCCCGAGAATGGGGGGTTCCCTTAAAACATTTATAGATGGAAACTGTAAAATTATTTTTGTAATAATTTCCAATCAGACGTGGACTTACAAATTTTTTTCCAACAGTCGTCGCTTCAATTATGAATTCATAACACCCACATACCTTTATTAAGGTTTAACAATCGATCAATTTTGAGAACCATTGACATGCTTTTACTGATGTCTATCAAAATAGTAGCGAACTTATCGTTTCCTGGAAATTAATTCGAAACATTCGCTAAATATGTCGATAATCAATGATGAATTGATATTATTTTAATCAAATTATATAAAGATAGTGAGTGTTTCATTATCAATTAACAGCCAACGCATTGTGACACATCCACATTCACGAGGAAATGTTGCAAATTCCACGCATATTTTCCATGATAACATCTATCAGAAGCTACCGACAACGAATGACTAGTCGGTTGTCAAAGTGAATCGGATATTTTTTTTTCTCACACGAAAGTGTTGAGTTTTATTCCAAAAATGGGCTAAAGAGCGCACACTCCATATGAGTGCACTTCGTATATATGGTTCGTTACATGTCGTGTTTGGTCTTCGTGTTGAATGTCTACACTTCCGTTGGTGAATTGTTGAATAAATAATTTAAAAATTCGTATAACGTATAATTGGTTCGAAACTTAATTTTGATTCTTACTAGTTAGTTTTCCCCAATAGCATCCCGTTAGAATATATCCGTTATGGATATATTTCTTAAATGGCATTAATAGTCCTTCGTTAGCTGAGAATTGTAACATTTTAATGATATGTGGTGTTAGTTCTTTTTTTAAAAAAGTCTCCACAAAATCATCCACATTAGTCTCTATATATATGTGTGTAGGTTATTTTCTGACCACAGCCAGCACAGTAGAGGATTTTTGATGTATAGGTAAATATATTGTCATGATGGAGAACATTTTTATTTTCATATTGAAGAAATCGAGACATCCATGACACAGTAATATGATACACGTTAATGAAATTTATTTCTGGAAGAGAAGGCTATCTTAACCATTGAACTGGATAATCAGAAATATACATAACTCGAATTCTTCCCTAAGCTTTCCTTTTTTCTTTGCAAAAATTTCCATCTCTTTCGACTCGAAAGAGAAAATTGACATAAAAATCATAAAATGATAATCATCCCGCTTACAGGCATAACTCAAATAAAAACCAGTAAGGAAAGTTCAAAAGTCGGGCAGGGCCAACTATATGATACCCTTCACCACTTGGGGTATATACAAGTGATGCTCATATGTACAATACTCTTTAGATAAAAGAGACATAGCATCTTTGGAGGACCATAGAAATAGAATCGGACGAAATTAATTTAAAGTACATAGATATTTGAACTAAATTAAAACAGCCCATACACACACACACCCATAGATAGCTAATTTTCATGAAATCGTATAAAAATATGAAACGTCTAAACCTGAAACGTCTTCAATCCAATACGGTGCGCCATTTACATAAAATCGGACAAACAAAATATATATAGAAGCTATATCTAAATCTGAACCTATTTAAATGGTGCTCCATTTACACAAAATCGGACTATATATGGCAGGTATATCTAAATATGAACAAAACTTCGCACACATCAATCATGATCTAATTCAGTACTCTGAGCAAAATTTTGTCTCAATCAGACAAATATTGGTAGTTGGTGCTCCATTTTCAAAAAAACCGGAATAAACTTTATATGGGAGCTATAACTAAATCTGAACCGATTTCAACAAAAATTCGCATACATCAATCTGGACCTAATTCAGTACTCTGTGCAAATTTTTGTGCTCCATTTACACAAAAAAAGACGAAACTATATACATCTCAATCTGAACCGATCTGAACAAAACATCGCATACGTCAATCTGTGCCTAATTCAGTACTCTGTGCAAAATTCGTCTCCATCGGACCAATATTGACAGTATGGTGCTACATTTACATAAAATCGGACGAAACCATTTATGGGAGCTATATCTAAATCTGAACCGATTTCAACAAAACCTCGCATACATCAACCTGGACCTAATCCAGTAGATGGTGCAAAATTTTGTCTCAATCGGATCAATATCGGGAGTTTAGTGCACCATTTACAAACAATCGGACGAAACTATATATGGGAGTTATATCCAAATCTGAACCGATTTCAACAAAACTTCGCATACATCAATCTGGACCTAATTCAGTACTTTGTGCAAAATTCCGTCTTAATCGGACCAATATTGGCAGTATGTTGCTTCATTTTCAAAAAATCGAACGAACCTATATATGGGAGCTATATCTAAATCTGAACCGATTTCAACAAAACTTTGCATACATCAATCTGGACCTAATTCAGAACTTTGTGCAAAATTTCGTCTTAATCGGACCAATATTGGCAGTATGGTGCTCCATTTTCAAAAAATCTAACGAACCTATATATGGGAGCTATATCTAAATCTGAACCGATTTTCTCCAATTTCAATAGTGTTCGTCTTTAAGTGACATGTGCCAAATTTCATCCAAATCGGATAATAAATGCAACCTGTGCTTTGTTCACAAAATTACATGGGCGGACAGACGGACATATTCTCAAAAGGAACCATGGGTCAATCTCGATTCATTTTGCCTGTTACAAACATATGCACAAAGACATAATACCTTGTACCACAGTGTGGTGTTAGGGTATAAATATTTTAGCTGAGGCTAGGATTCGAATCGAAGCTAGGTCCCCATAGCAACACCAATACACTGAGACAATTCCGAAGGTTGCACAAAAATTGTGTATACCATGGGATCAATTGTAGGTGTATGGATTAATTATCCATCGCTAAAACAAAAATCTGCTTTGAAAAGGACTGTTTCTAAATTCGTGTCGAATAATGGATGATTAGTAGGTTCTTCCCTGGTTTTCCTTTTCATTGCAAAACTTCAATTATCAAGATCGACTCGAAAATGAAAAAATTGGATAACACAAATATATATGCATATTAGTTGGATTCTTAATATACTTTCCACGGACTTTCATCCCCATAAGGATTTTTTCAGCTCCAGACCATGTCCTCAATTTTGTGTCACAGTATTATCTGTTCCATTAACAAGTGATTTATTTCTGAAAAAATTATTTTTCAAACATTCTGCCACTGTGCATTACCATTTGACTTCGTTGACGCAAATTTGGCCACAGAAATTCACCACTAAACGATTGGTATATACCACCGTAATGCTCGTCGTTTGTTTGTACGGCTGTGTTCTGTATTTGGCCAATGTGTGCGTGTGTCTGATAAACAACATGTGGTTGGTTACTTGGTTAGTTGGTGGAAATTCATAACATCCAACTTTCAAGTGTGGCATATAAATCTGTCATCTTGTGGCCGAATAGTATCACTGTTGCTTCAGATTTAAAACGCTGCACTTCGAATCAGCTTCAACTGACTGACACACGCACACTGGCACAGTTTTTCAGTTGGTTTTGAATCAAAAATTGAGTTAAATTGAATTTATTGCAATTCAAAGAGAAAATATTGAATTGAAAATAGTAATAAGTTTGTGGCCGTTATTTAAGAAAATAAAATAAAGTGATTTTGTGACAATTGGAAAAAAATATTTATAAAAGAAAAGTTTAAGAAGTGAAAAGCTCTGAAAAATTGTTAAAACATTTTGTGTTAATATTTCGACAAGGTGAGTTGAAATTTTATTTAATATTTAAAAATACATATTGCGAAAAAAGTATTTAATAATAAAGATGAAAAAGGTAGTGGAAGGAATATTATTAGAAGGATAACTTTAGTTTAGTGTTTAATAATTAAATTGAAAGAAGGTAGTGAAAATGAAAGGATTTTAATTTTTAGTTTTTACAGCAATTTAGTAAATGTTTAATGTGGTTTATATACATTTTATATAAGAGAAATTTTTTGCTGGGTATGGATATTTTAAACAATAATGTATAATGTATTTAACAATAATATATATTATTAATTGTACTTCATTTTACGGAAAAATCAACACAAATATCATATTTTTAAAATATGCCCAAGATCAATTATGTTTAAAACTTAACATTAAAAATTCGTAAACATTTTTTGAACTCGTTTGGTTTTCGGCTTTTTGTAAATAAAAATCTTTTTTCGATTTTTGATAATATTTATTATTTCTAATATTTCAATTGGATTATACAATCATCATCAGAGAATTGAAGAAAGTTATGTTGTCTTACTGTCAACGAATTAGTAAATATTGGACACAATAAATATTATTAAAAACAAAAAGGATTTTTATTTACAAAAAACCTAAAGCCAAAGGAATGCAAAAACCCAAATCAAGCAAACGATACAAAATGTAACAATTCGTAAAATTAGTAATTTTAATTAGCAAAAAATTAATTAAAAAAGTCAAATAAACGAATTTGCCGACGGAATTTTGGAAAAAAAAATAAAATTAACGAGTGAAAAAGCATTAAGTTCGGCCGGGACATCTTCGAACTTGTCCTGTCTGCAGACAAAAGACAACCCTATGCAAAGTTTCAGCACTCTATCTCAATTCCTTCAGAAGATAGCGCGATTACAACGGACGGACGGACAGACGGACGAACATGGCTAGATCGTCTTAGAATTTTACTTTATAGGGTCGGAAATGAATATTTCGGTGAGTTACAAACGGAATGACAAAATTAATATACCCTCCATACTATTGTAGAGGGTATAAAAAATGGAAAGTTACAACAAATTGTATCTTAATTAAGTATATAGTCTATATGAACATATTGTAAATAAAAAAACACATTTAGAAAATCATCAATATTTCCTACGCTCAATATTGTGTCATTGTGCAAAATTTATATGAAATCCTACGAAAATCTGTCATACATATACATACAGTGTTGCCAATTTAGCATTTTTAGTGCTAGGTTTTGCACTTTTAATCCCATTTAGCACCAAAAAATGTGATCTAGCATCTAGCACTTATTTAGCATTTTTAATTTTTTTGTGATTTTTTTACAATTTCTGGTGCTTCTTGCTTCATCAAAAAATGTCATTTTTCGATTTCTCAGTTAAAAAAGTGTATAATAGTGTCAGTACAGTACATTACAGATACACAGGTTGAAAACTGGGGCTAGGAAATTAAGGGGGACCTTTGTATGGGAGCGATGTGAAAATGATGAATCTATATTGGAAACATTCTGGGAGAGAAGTTATTTATTCATTTGGAATCCAGAAAGCCAAATTTTAGTCAC
>NW_026884965.1:0-61963 GCF_032173495.1 Musca vetustissima | reverse complement strand
CTAGCCAAATTGTGTTAATCAGCTGGTGCATGCTCCTGACCAGCATCTGGCCACCAGTCTTGAATAGTTCGGCTGGTAACCCATCGGCTCCTGCTGCTTTGTTGTTCTTGAGCCGATTAATTGCTTTTATGACCTCATCTTGGCTAGGTGGTATACACTCTATACCATCATCTCCTATTGGTTCTGGGGTATCTTCTTCATCGCCACTATTTGATACTAGCAGCTTTTCGAAATGCTCCTTCCAGATCCTCAACACGCTGTCTGTATCTGTCACCAGGTTTCCTTCTTCATCTCTACAGGAGGATGTGCCTGCACCAAAGCCTTCGGTTTGGTGTTTTACTCGTTGGTAAAATTTCCGGACTTCATTCTGACTCCTGTACATCTCGATTTGCTCACGCTCACGTTTTTCTTGTTCTTTCTTCTTTTTTCTGAAAACACGTTTCTCCTCTCTCCTTTTCTCCCGATAATTCTCCATCACGTTACGTGTTGTTACTGTCTGCAGGGTTGCCCTATACGCTGCGTTTTTCACATCAGTAGCAATACGACACTCCTGATCGTACCATGGGTTTCTTGGTGGTGGTTTTTGGTACCCAATTGTTCTTTTTGCTGCAGTTTGTAGGGAGTGGGCAATTCTTTGCCATTGTGCTTCTATACTATTATCGGGACAAGAAGTGCTTTCTTCAAGCAGATGGGTAAGTTGAGCGGAGTAGGCCTCGGCTACCTGTTGTGTTTGCAGCTTTTCGACGTCGAGTTTCCGTGTTGTATTAGATCGCACCTTTGCTGCAACATTTAGACGGGTGCGTACCTTGGCTGCCACAAGGTAATGGTCCGAATCGATATTCGCTCCTCGGATCGATCGGACGTCTAAAACACTGGATGCATGTTTTCCGTCTATCACAACATGATCAATTTGATTTCTCGTTACTTGATCAGGAGAAATCCAGGTGGCCTTGTGTATATCGAGATGCTTGAATCTGGTGCTGCTAACTACCATGTTTTTGCTGCCGCGAAGTCAATCAACCTCATGCCGTTATCGGATGTTTCTTCATGAAGGCTGAATTTTCCGACGGTGGGGCCAAAGATATTTTCCCTTCCGATTTTTGCATTAAAATCTCCTAGCAGAATTTTAATGTCATGGCCAGGGCAACGGTCATATGCTGTTTCTAGGCGCTCATAAAATATATCTTTGGTCTGTTCATCTTTATCTTCGGTCGGAGCATGGGCGCAAATTAGACTGATGTAAAAGAACTTCGCTTTTATACGGATTATAGCAATTCGCTCATCTACTGGAGTGAATCTGGAGACAAGGTCTTTTATTCTCCTGTTAACCATAAATCCGCAGCCAAATTCATGTCTCGTTTCATGGCAGCTATAATACAGGGCGTAATCGTCTGATTTACTTACGCCTGTCCCTTTCCATCGCATTTCCTGTAAGGCAATAATATCGGCTTTGTACTTCTTGAGTATATCCGCCAAAGCGAACACTGCCCCTGTTCTGTATAGCGTGCGCACATTCCAAGTGCAGATTCGCAGATCGTGGTCCTTTATACGTTTGCGGGGGTCGTCAACATTAGGGGGGTTTGGTTTTCTTTTTCTTTGCTTTTTCATAGTAGGTTGGGTTTTCCGAGAGTGGGCAACTAACCCGACGCCTCAACCCATTTTTTTATAGTTCTTATGGGTGAACTCGCGGCACATATTAGCTCACTATTTCATCGGGTGATGAGAATAGCTCCCCAGGTGGCACCGCGGGGAGGTCAGTGTCCACAATTGAGATGAAAGAGGGACCAAGATAAGCCTGGGCTTCGCCATGTTAAAGCTAATCAGAGCCGTTGCTTGGTATCTATCATCCCCTACGCCACCCTGTCACAAATCATACCGTGCTTAAAAAAAAAAACAAAAAAAAAGAATTAATAATACTATTATTAATTTTATTTTTTCTCTATGTCCATATATCCTTTGCGTGGTATATTCCAATTTTCCCACTTTGAATGTCCTTTAGTTCATAATTGACCTTTCCTACCCTTTTAATAACTTCTGCTTTTATTCCTATAGGAGCTAGCTTCGTATTATAATATTTTAAGTTTGAACTTTGCGTGAAGTTCCTTCATATAACTTCTTGACCTATCTCAAATTGTCTCATTTTTGACTTCAGATTGTATATCCTCTTGTTCTTTTCATATGGGGATTTAAGTTTGGATTGTATTGAATCCCTCAATAATGTAAACTTTTCCGTTCTTTGAAGTGCTGTATCGCAATCTTCCAGAATATGTAACTTTCGTAAAATATCGAACTCTTTCCCATGCGTAATCATGTGTTGACCAAAAATTATTTTGTATGGTGTTTCATTTGTCGACGCATGAACCGTGTTTCTTAGTGCACAATTTACACTTGCTAAATAGACATCCCACTCTCGATGGTCATATTTTACATAAGCTCGCAGTGCTGCGTTTATGGACCTATTCACGCGCTCACTAGCGTTTGACTGTGGGGTATAAACAGCAGTAAATTGGTGCTTGATACCATACGTTTTCAATAAATTCTCAAACTCCTTACTTTTGAATTGCGAACCGTTGTCTGAAATTATAATTTCCGGTACACCGAAACACATAAACACTTCATCCCTTAAATAAGTAATAATTGGTTGCGACACCAATTTCTTTAACGGTTTGATAAAAGTTAATTTTGAGAAATGGTCTAAAATAATTAAAATTCCTATATGTCCTTTCCGAGTTCTAGGAAAAGGTCCAATAATATCCACATAAAGCCTTTGAAACGGCCTCTCGGTTGTTACCATTTGACCTACTTTCTTTCTACTTTTTCAGCTTTCTTTCTACTTTTTCAGCCAAATTTCCACCTATTACACTCTTATTTGCCCCACTATCCAACAGTGCAAAATACAATTTCCCTTCAATAGATAATGGTAAAAATGGTCTAGTGTCATTATCTTTCATAACTATTGATGCTACTGTGAATTTTTTAAATGATTTTAATTTATCCCAAAAGTTTCTCATTCGAACCGCACTACGTGTTGATTTGGTTATTTTCTTCAACCTTAAGTTCATATCTCCTTGTTTATTTCGTAAAAGATCCTGCGGAACCAGCTCACATTGATAACCATATGCTGTTCCTTTCCCCTCACTGTCTTCCACGTTTGTTGTAATATTTAATTCTTTGATGACACATGAGGATGTCCTCTCTTTAGTTGAGGGACATCCTTTCTGGAGTTTCCCGATTCATTACATTTAATGCAATTAGGTTTATATGTATTCTTTTGTCCGCAACCGTAACAAAATATTTTTTTGTCTCTCATGCATTCCTTTCTGTTCTTTATTTCCGTTCTTAAATTCCGTAGCAATGTTTCACACAATTCCTCCTCGGTCATTGGCGTTTGAAGTCTATAACATAATTCCAACACGGAATCGCAATACTCATCAAATGACTCGGCTTGTCTTTTTTTTCTACGACGGATATCATCTCTAATATCGTAGTCGTTGTAGAATTCCTTGTATTGCTTCTTTAAAGCAGTCGAAAGTTCGGACCACACAATGCTCTCATTTTGGCGATGGTATCTCCAAAACCACTCTAGAGCCTTTCCATCAAATAACAAATGTGCATATCTACATAATAAATTAAAATCACCTCCAAGAGTGTTCGAAGTCATTATATTAACCCTATATATAAATTCGTCGATGGAAATATCCTTACTTTTTCCTGTGAATGATAATCGCCAGTTCCTTATTACACTCATTGCCTTTTCGGATGTATCAGGAGGTACACTAGGCCTATTTGTGGTCAATATTTGTTGATTATCAAGGATTGGGTTATTAGATCTATCTCTCGGATTTTGACCTAAATTAAGTTCTGATAACATCGTTCCCAGTTCATTTGTTATGGATGCTGTTATTTCTCTCCTCATAGTGGAAAGAGATCCAGTAAGCATACTACGAAACACATTATCGTCTATTACATTTGAGGTGCACGTGGGAACATCCACTGCTTCGTTACGCGATCTTCCTGAATCACCTCGAATATTTCTAGTTTGTGACCTTGCCATTGACAACAAAAGACACGTTATTACTCCTCTCCAAATCTTCTGCTGTCAGATCTTCAAAACTTCGTGTAACAGGCATTTTCAAATCTTAATACAATTAATTTCAACAATATTTTCAAATAACAAATACACGAGATTCTCTTAATAAGCTCAAATAATCCAATAAAGTACCGCTACGGGAGAAGGGACTTCTTTCAAGAGATGCTATTAAATATATTTAATTAACACCATTAACTTCGAATGTCATTCTTAAGGTATGTTTCCAGAATATATTCCAGATACAAAAATCTTCCCAGGAATGAGTATTCCAAACAAAACTGCATTCAATTGTGAGGGTATAAGACAGACACAGTGCCAGCCTCTAAATCCGACTCACTCTTTGAATCCAATTTTAATAAAATAAGTGTATATGAATTTTAGAAATACTGTTATTGGTTTGATTCAGCACAAGCGCTCAAATCCAAAATTCCAATGAAATTCTTATCTAAAATTTGTGTATGTATGTTTATGTGTGGAAATGTTGACATATCTCAAAGGGTATACATATCCCATAATTCCACAAAAACGAAAAATCCGCTCTTGAGATATATCTACATTTAATAAGTGATGGACCTCAACGGATGAAGTAGATGACATATGTTCTTCAATATTTGCTTAGCCGTTGAGGCCCCACGTTGAGCGCCATTTAATTTATGTGACGCTACCTTCTGGCCCCGGCCGTGCTCAGTCTGGGGCAGTCCTTTTTCCTTTGGAGATAGAGTCGGATACATACGCATAAAAGTAAAGTTTTAAGGTAGCTTTTTTTCAGGAAACTTAACACACACCATTATATTCCTAATTGATTACGATGTGCCAACGTTCGTGCAAATCGAAAGATATATAGGGACTTTGATGCACCATTTAAATTAAATCGGACGAAAATATATATGGGAGCTATATCTAAATCTGAACCGATTTTCAGGAAACTTAACACACATCATTCTATACCTAATTCAGTACGCTATGCCAAATTTCGTGGAAATCGAAAGATATATAGGTACTTTGGTGCCACGCTTACCTTAAATCGGACGAAAATATATATGGGAGCTATATCTAAATCTGAACCGATTTTCACGAAACTCAGCACATACCATTATGGACCTAATTCAGTACACTATGCCAAATTTCGTGCAAATCGAATGATATATAGGTACTTTGGTGCCTATATCGGGCGAAAATATATATGGGAGCTATATCTAAATCTGACCCGATTTTCACGAAACTCAGCACACATCATTTTGGACCTCATTCAGTACGCTATGCCAAATTTCGTGCAAATCGAATGATATATAGGTACTTTGGTGCCTATATCGGGTGAAAATATATATGGGAGCTATATCTAAATCCGAACCGATTTTTCCCAATTTCAATAGGGTTCGTCCTTGGGCCAAATAAGTGACCTATGCCAAATTTCATCCAAATCGGATCATAAATGCGACCTGTACTTTGTTCACAAAAATACATGGACGGACAGACGGACGGACAGACGGACATGCGTAAATCGACTCAGAAAGAGATTCTATGCATATTCTCAAAAGGAACCATGTGCCTATCTCGTTTCTCTCGTTGCCTGTTACAAACATATGCACAAAGACATAATACCCTGTACCACAGTGTGGTGAAGGGTATAAAAATTAGGATAATCAAATAATAAAGATGTCAAGTTAATACTTGTTAAAGATTTTTTTTTTATGTAAATTTATAATCAAGGATAAAAATGTATTAATAAAACGCAAATGAAACGTGTGTTATGGTTTCGTGGATATGAAATGAAAACATATATTTTTGCCGACTTACCCAAATAAATCCTATGTAGTCCTCAGGCCTGTTGACGTTGGATTTCGATGCCGACTTACTACAATGTTTTAAATTAAAATTTCATTTCACCCTCCACGATTAATTGATTATTGTGTATAAATGTGAGTTCGTATTAATTATAGTTGGAGATTGTTCTTCAATATTTTCTTTGACTATCCTCCAAATTAATTTAATCCAAATTAGATTATCCTCCAAATTAAAAGCAAATCCTCGTGGTTTCAGTTAAGACAAATGATTTAAGATATGATATGCTTGTTCCGAATGAAATATCAGCTTAGATAGTTAACATCCAAATCTTGCAATTGAAATGACCCATTTGTCCATCAACCAAAGAATTAGAATATATAGATCTTGGATTGCCAAATTAACCACTTCAAGATAAGGATTGGGCCCAATAACGTGTCTTCGTATGTTCTTATTTTCCAATGCACACCAACGGGCAAAAATAAAATTTTTCCGGAATAAACAAAATTTTCGAAAAATCAAATTTTCCAATTTTTTTTTATATTTTATGACGTCTAGCTTCTTAGGTGACTATTCAATTAATAATCCAAAACTTACAAAATTTTCCCTTTATATATTTTTTCTTTATTTTTTAAAAATTATTTTCGCTTAACCTACTTTTAATTCAAAATTTCGTATATCCCACATGACAAATTTAAATGGATTAAAATCGGTTCAGGTTTACCTATAGGTAGAAGCTATTAGGTAAAGCTCCCATATATATTTTCATCTGATTTCATCTAAATGGGGTACCAAAAAACATCAGTTTGTACGATTGGGGCGAATTTGTGTACAACATACCAAATTAGACCTAGAATGACGTGTATTGGATTTTGAAAAATATATTTAGATGTATATATAACCGCTATATATTTTCGTCTGAGTTCATGTAAATTGTGCACCAAATAATGAACGATTCTCCGTCCGAGGAAATATTTTGGAAATGGCTCTGAGCTGCAAACATACCAAATGGTGTATTCCACGTTTGCTCAGTTCGGCCCAGATTTACATATCGACCATTTGATGCAAGATCGGCATAACTGAAAAAATACGATTTTGCAAAAAAATGCGTTTTAAGTTTTCAATTTACTCACACTTTATATGGGACAGAGGAAGTTCTACAGCTTCTCAATTAGAGTGTGTAAGAGATATTCATATGATTTTTTACACAATATAAGGTCTATTATAGCGAACAATCGTGCATCATTAACTCGAAAATCACGTTTTTGAGTTATGCCTTGTAGCAAATGAGCGATATATGTAAATGTGGCGGTATGAACTGGGAATGCTAATCATCCACCTTGCAAACCTTATCAGTTATTTCTGGGTTGCGAGACCTTGATCGGAATGGTGGTCTTTCCAACCAATACTGTGCATAAATCCTGCCTCGGCGGGATTCGCACAACTCTACTCCAATTATCAACCCTATCTTGTGAATTGAATGCATTTAGACTATGTTTTTTTATTTCCTAAATTTATACTCTAATTATACAGCTAGTCATAACTAAATTCCAAAATTGTATTGCAAAATATTAAAACTAAACATTTTTTTCGTCCATCTGCAGGTTTATTGTACTGCCAGCACCTATGGGGGGCCAAGGCGCCACCATAAAAAAGTTTGTTTGTTTAGTTTTTTTTTTATTGTTATTCTTTTTATTTGTTTATTGTGACTCATAATTTTATTAACCGCAAAATTGTTTTTTTGTCCGTTTGTTTGTTTTATTTCATTTTTTAGGTTTGTCTGTTTATTTTGATGAATATAAAATAAACAATGTGAACTAGAGAAGAAGAAGAATTACAACAAAATCATAATAACCATCATAAACAACACCATCAACAACAAGAACAGCAACAAAAAAACAACAACAATAATAAACTATAAACAATAAAGAATATTGCAGCAGTAATAATTCACAGCAAGATACGATAACTCGCAGATGAATGCTCCAACATTCATGCCGTAAATACGGGGCTATGCAATGATGATTACAAATGTGCAAGAATGTGAATATGTATCTGCGTTTGCAATGGTAGGTGCTGGCCAAGGCGACCAAAAAATCACGGTTAGCAAAGGTACAGTGGTTTTAAGCAGTAACAGCTATGGATATTTTCGGTGCAGTTGGCAGCTATTATTTTCGTGGATTCTACGTAGATAAACGAAGAGGTCCTACGTCTGTACGATCGATAGGATGCCTATGGAGTGGTTGGACATTTCACTCCATAGGAAAGCATAACATTTAAAATCGTTGTAGATGTGATTTATGTTGTCAAAGCCTGGACTGAGTACTTTAGTTAAAAGGGAAACTATATTTATTTCTGAAAATAATTGCCTTAAATATTGTAAGCTTATAACCTGAAACTTAATAGAAATCCCAAGAAGAAAACTGGTAAAAAATCTGTGAAAAGATTTATTGTGTCAGCATCAAGCGACGAGAAGAGTGCTTCTCAAACATTAAACGTGTGTTTCTCGGAATATTGGTTTTACGATTGGCGGGCAAGATAATATATAGTTATCGTATGATCTACGATAAATCTAATCGTTGAAGATCTTCCAAATTTATCAGCTTGGGTTTTTATAGATTTTCCTAAAAATAATTTTGCTAGGTCCGCCATTTTCGTAATTCTCGAGCAACGTCAATAATCCTAGTTCTTACCGGAGCCAGAAATGTACTCTTTCGAATACCGTTGGTATTTTTGGATTCGCACGTTCCAGTGATCGGTAATCGTGTCCGCCATCCAAAAGAAGGATTTTTCTTTAATTGCAAAAAAAAAACAAAAATAACATTTTTCAATTTATTATCTTCTTCTTTAATTCTTCATATAAATATATACAAAGTTGCAAGTCTTTAACATAATGTATGCTTACTTGCCAGCCGGTTGAAACTCGTCAAAATTTTAAATTGAATGGGTTGGGTCTATTTAAAATGACGCCACCCGGACCAAACTGGCCCAAAATCGCTGTGCCTTTTAAAATCCATGATATAGATACAGCATATCATTGTAATAACAGCTTTAAATGTTGTAGACATGAAATGAAATTTACAACTTCATAAAATATTGGAGGTGCCAGAAGGAGAGGTCTCACCGAAGAACTTGATCTAGGTTTGGTAAAGATGATTGGTAGTGCAATGTTTGGTTTAAATTGGGTATACCATTTGCATGATATTGGTTTTTTTAAATATGGAAATCTTTTCTTAGTGTAGTAAGTCTCAGCTTCGGACTTGATCTAGGCTTGGTAAAGATAATAGGTTGTACAATGCTTAATTCACATCATTTTTACCATTTCGTGGGGGAGGTACCAGAAGGAATGGATCAATATTTCCCAACTTCGAATTTGAACTAACTTTTGAAGAAATATTACGGCGTGCAAATTTTGCATGATATCTGAGATTTATCGTGCGTCCAAGAATGCCAGACAGACCGACATTTGTAAATCGACTCTAAATTATCTGAAACGGTTTGGGCCAAAGAAACATGAGCTCTAAAACCAATATTTTCATCAGGGCATATACTATATACCCTCATTAGCCATAATATTGAGGGTATAAAAATCGTAGCTGAGAAATGGGGCAGAAGATATCTTAACAGTTATAAAGGAGATTTCTAGATTTATACAATGTCAATGAAATTTGTTAAAGGCTACAAATGTTTCATGTTATTTTCTTTTCTGTTAAACAATCTGAGCGTGTTTTCGAAATTCCATTGATCTAAACATAATCAGCAAAGTACCATAGGCCGAGCAATGGAAAACGGATCATATTAGTTGGTCATATATCTTCATAAAGCCATAAAGGCAATGTTTTGCAAAGTTTTAATGGTTACATTTTGCACTCAGGGTCTCTTCCTCCCTCATTGAACGAAAAGTGAACTATATATGAGTCTGAGGGAGGAGGTGGATATCTCCTTTCTTGGCCAAGTAAGACTCGGTTCGTTTCGGATCGTAGACCCCGTCTGTCGTGGAAACGGAAGCTTGCAGGGTTTTCAACGTAATCAGTTGTAATTGGTATATTGGGTTCTCATTTGGTAAAACATCTTCGTACAAAACAAAAAAAAATCAATATTAGTCCAATTTTTATATAGCGCTACGACTGATAATTCGGAATATTTAGGAGTTTGGGAATATATTTTAACCAAGTTGGCTGTAATTTTGGATTCTGATTGAATAGAAAATTTCCCTATATTTGAAATTTTTGGGGACCAGTCCACGTTTTTCAAGGAAATTGGTCTTAATTCTATTTGTCAGGTTTTCATAGGTGTCAAATTAGGTATAGCTCTCATATAACGGTTCAGAACCATTTTTGGTATTTTGAAGGATTTTTCTCATTGTAGCGGCTTTATTTTGGCATTGAAGGGTAAATCACATTTTGCGACATTATAATAATATTATATTCAGTATGCATCTGGGACCCTCCAAATACCCAAAATCTGACACGATCCTTTCATGGGTGCTACATTACAACGTATAGGTACAAGAAGACCCTTTACACTTTCATAGACCAAAGACCGTAGTTTTATAGTCAATTAATTTAAAAATTGAAATCCTAAACAAATAATTGTATGCCACAATTATGTATTTTATCCTAAACGCCAAATCCCCATCTGTCATGATGAAACATACGGCAAACACCTTCAAAATACCGAAACCTTCCATTACATGTGGTTGGTTTGATATACACTGTTTAAAATACCAAACATCATCGGAATTTTAGCAATGTATATTAAATTGTAAAATATTGCGATCTCTTATTATAAATTATTACTCTTGTTTAGAATATATCAACTCCATGTAATGGTTGAGGGTATAAATAGTCTTCAAACCCCAAATCATCTCACTTTCAAATTACCTCCAATTTAACTTATAAACACTGTGCAAACATTCACAAAACATTTTTTTTTGTTTTTTGCATCAATGATTGGAACTATACATGGATGGCTGCATAGTTGCCAACTGCAGCCATAGACTACTAGATGGATTACATTGCCAATGCTTTACGGAATAATAAAAGAAAACACACGAGAAATCGGCCAAACATATCAAGGTAGATTATTTGGTTTATGACACTCTTGTTCGAAAATGAAAATATACTTGGCATTGGCTTGCACCTGACCTCCTCCTGTCAATTCGACCACCCCGCCATCACAGTTATGTATAGACAAACATAACTCTATTCTACCACATTCATATGTATCTTTGCATCTATCTATCTCTATGACTGGATGGATGGATGTATAAATGTTTTTCACTGATTTCTGAAAATATCTGGAAAAAAATACAGTCATCCCATTTCCAAAGACTAGGCAAAACAACATTTATGGCAACTGCAACTGATAGATAGGTGGAATGGAGGGAAGGAGTAGACAACAAGATCGTTGTTAAATAACTCCACAGCGGGTTGTGGATGAATATGGAACGACATTTATGTGTGCTCACAAACACACACACACACATGCTTGCATGCGCATTCATACCAGTATGTATGTAAGTCTAAGTTTTAGTGAGATTTATATGGCAGTTACCACAAATTTATTAATTGCCAAAGCTCGTAAATATCTTTATGACGAATGTGATTTTTGGCTGTATGGCTGATGTTCTGTCTTTTCGCTGACTAGTGAGCAGCACCATTCCTTAAACAACTTATCATACGGGGGGCCATAAAACAAACAAAAAACAAAAATGTTGTGGAGCAGCTCAAGACGACAATATTATCCATTGTCGTTCTGATATGTGAAATCAAATGAGGGAAAATTGATAACTGTGTGACAGTGTTGCCGTACATTTTGCATATACTTCACCAAGTGATGAATAAATTAGGAATGGCATTCCCTTTCCAAAATTTTTGAAATAATCAATATTTTAATATAATAGCGGGAGTATGTCAGATATCATTCGAATCGGGGAAATTTTGAATAGAGAATAAGTCGGACCTTTCCTTTCCACGTTATAACATGAGAATATTTGTAACTGCAATGCAGAACATCGGGAAGTGCTATTTATACCCTTCACCACACTGTGGTACATGGTATTATGTCTTTGTGCATATGTATGTAACAGGCAAAAGGAATCGAGATAGACCCATGGTTCCTTTTGAGAATATGCATAGAATCACATTGTGAGGCGATTTATGCATGTCCGTCCGTCTGTTGTTAATAAATTGTAAACAACGTGCAGGTGGCATTTTTTATTCGAATTGGATGAAATTTGGCACAGCTCATTCATTTGGCCCAAGGACGAACTCTATTGAAATTGGAGAAAATCGGTTCAAATTTATATATAGCTCCCATATATAGTTTCGCCCGATTTTAGGTAAATGGTGCACCAAAGTCCCTGAAAATCACTTGATTTGGACGAATTTCGCCATAGCGTACTGAACTAAGTCTAGAATGACGTGTGCTTAGTTTCGTGAAAATCGGCTCAGATTTAGATATAGCTTCCATATATAGTTTCGCCCGATTTTAGGCAAATAATGCACCAAAGTCCCTGAAAACCATTCGATATGTCCGAATTTTGGCATAACGTCTAGAAAAACGTGTGAAAAGTTTCGTGAAAATCGGTTCAGCTTTAGATATAGCTCCCATATATATTTTCGCCCGATTTTATGTACATGGCGCACTAAAGATCCATAGCTAGGCCGATTGACACAACCTACTGAAGTTAATATAAATTAATCTCTGGCAAGTTTCCTTGAAATCGGTTCAGATATAGAAATAGCATAGCTTCCATATATAATTTCGACCTGTTCATGTTAAGTGTGCAGTATACCAAATAGCGTGTGTCAAGTTTGCTTTAAGTAGATGTACAAAATTCAGCAAAGGTTGCAGGATGACATGTGCAGATATTGATGTTAGTCGGTTTAGATATAGATAAAGATCACATGCTAAAGTTCCTTCAATTTCATGTCAATGTTCCTTCGAAAAGGCGACGTCTGTTAAGATACATATGTAGAATATACCCACAGTGGTGAAGGGTATCATATACTGGTTTATAAGACAATATCTCAAACTGATATTTTTATGGACCGAAAGTGCCAAACTACAGTCCATTTCAGTGGAAAATCTTCGTAATACAGCATTTTACGGACGCTTTATATTGTCCAAAATTATTATTTTAGGGTGTACAAACATTCGTATAAATTACTTACAATTAAATATAACCTCCATATTTTGTGGAAAGGTATGAATAGAAACTAAAACAATTGGCAACCCATTCTGGATATTCATCAGCTAACCCTGTAAATTACACACACTCGCAGCAAATCCCAATGGTGATTTTAACACGAAGATGCCACTTTTATAGATCATGGTGTCTTTATCACCATCTATTCCACAATGGACATTGATCTACAAGCGCATGGAGTAATAATCCCATATAGTGTACCATTTTCAAATAGGAACATAAATGAATTCGCCTTTTCTTCAGGTTATTATCAACTCTAAGACAATGAAGAGGATCATTTCAGTTATGTTACCATACCGCCAGCTGAGTGAGTTTTTGTTTTCTTCTGTTTGACAAATGAATATTTTCGAAGGAGTCTAAAGAGTTATTTTCCTGGATGTGGTTATGACCATCCATTTAGATAGCTGTCCTCCAACTTAGTCTGCAGTGTCATAAAATGTCAAACCTTTAAAAAATATAAAATTTAACGAAATCATTATAATTTTCACAACGTTCATAATTCATGCTTTATGACCACTTTACAGCAAAGTTTTTTTTTTTTGTGTAATAACCCCACCGCCAACACCACTACTACCAGCAGGGTACGTAGATAACAGCCTAAAACAGCCATGATTTGTTGCCAACTTGCATCTTGCAAAGACAACGAATGGACTGGCCCGTGGAAATGATGATGATGATGAAAGGGACATTTATGTATGGCTATATTCTTTATTAAAAATCAATTAAGTCAGGCTTCATTCTTTTAAAAAAGGCACGACGACTGGTTGGATTGCATCCTTTGACAGAGGGAAGAAGGCGAGAAAGACGTCTGTAACGAAGTCATAACATCGTCAATATGAAATGATATCTCATCATTGATTTCTTTTTTTACAGCCTCTTCTTTCCTCTTTGAGTCATCTTAATTAGCAGTCATCGTTTGGGATTCACGATCGTTTCGCAGCATCACTTGGTAGCGGGAGGGTGTTACGTTTAAATTATTTACGTAGGATTCCTTTGAATTCAACGTGATGAACTGTTTCGTCGTCTTGTGACAATATGTGGCTGTCATAAAATTTTTCAAACGAGAATCATAAACAATGGTTTTTCATTGGTGGTGATGCCGATGTTGAATATCTTAAAATTGCATTAAATTCCAAAATGTTTAATGGCACAAGCCTAAAGCAGAACGTAACGCTTGAATTAATTTATGTGCATTTATACATAAATAATTTAAAAAACAAGAATATTCTTTTTGGAATTGTCTTTAACAATGCCATAAGCGGAAATTTATAAGTGCAAATTATTTGTAAAAATTGGCCGAATAAAATTTTGTAAAAATTGGTCAAATAAAAAAATAAACTTGCACACCATCTTAGCAATTAATGTATTTATTTAAATTGACCACAATATTAGCGTATGGAGAGCACGTCAAAAGTTCAATAAGAAAATTTTTACAGCCTCCTTCATAAGCATATAATTAACTTTTGTGGAAAAAAAAATAATTTAAAAGTATAAGATTGTAGAAAGATAAAATCTTTCAACCTAAATTTGAATAATGTTAAAAATACTGAAAACATAAGGACTAACTTGGAGAAATTTCTCAAAAAACTGAATTTATACAAAACCAGTGAGCGGAGCAGTATAGTCGGACGGGGCCGACCATACGATACCCTACACAACTACCACGGAACTCAAATTTTTTTGCGGATGTTTATTCCGAGCCTGGGCAATATTTCGTGATATTTTCACCCTCATAAACAGCACCTCTTCCTCACACTGACATATTTTCCGAATATTTCCAGTATTCAGTACAGCTATTGTCCAGATTCCCTTCACCGTGGGTTGTGTTGTGATGTTCGTCTTTCATTTGTGGTCTATAAATCGACTCGAAAATAACACAAAAAATAAGTTTTCGGTCCACTTCATTCCAAAATTATTATCTGATCATCACCGAAAATTACAGGTGTTGTTCTTGACCATAACTGGAACCTCATGGAACATTTCAAAGCGATCAGCGCTATATTTGCGCCCTCCATCATGGTTACTAAATAATATACCAATACGGAGATACCTGTAAATATTTGGGTGTAACTCCCACATCCGAGCACATAAAACAATATAATTGGTATTAATTTAAAGGTCAACCGCTCCTCTTGGATACACTATCAATTTCTCGGGTTTATGTCCTTCAGGGACAAATATATACGCTATAGAATACAAATTTTGTAATTTTTCTCACAAAAGTCAGGGTCAATTTGACCCGCTAAATAGTGACCGATCTTTATCAAAACATGCATGCTTATACTTTGACCGGATTTCAAGATGTTCGAGCCATTATTGCGGCCTCTGGAGCGATCAGAAAACCCGACAAAAATTTAGTATTTGGTCCATTTCATCCCCTAAATATTAACCGATCTTTCCCAAAAACAATAGGGGTCCTCATTGGCCAGAACCCATCCTACATGCAAAATTTCGTAAAGATTGGTCCATAACTGTGGCCTGTATCGTGTTTACAAATTATAATGGACAGACGGACGGACGGACACACATGTCTAGATCGACTCAGCTAGTCGAGATATGACGATCGGTATACTTAAAGGACCAATATTTCGCGGCGTTACAAACTTTTGGGGCTGCACAAAGCTATAATACCCTGACAACATAGTTGAAGATTTTATCGAAGGAAGGAAGATT
The DNA here is from genome assembly GCF_032173495.1 of Musca vetustissima. Lineage (NCBI taxonomy): Eukaryota > Metazoa > Arthropoda > Insecta > Diptera > Muscidae > Musca > Musca vetustissima. The sequence goes on along the minus strand of NW_026884965.1, from coordinate 46,205 downwards.
TTATCGAATAACGTGTTCAAAATTCTCAAGTTAGTTATAAATAATAATTTTTGGCTGGAAGTTTTGCTATCCAAATATCACACTACTGCCACGTAGTTTGAATAAGGTGTCGAAAGTCCTCAACATATCGAAAATCGGAAGTTCCGTTATATGGGAGCATGATCCGATCTAGTGCCTCCGATCTAGTGCATATTCATAGAAGTTATTAATTTAGCGCCGAGAAATCAATGATTTCTACCACTGGGCTTCTTTAAGTTTGGCGTTAAGCCATAACACCTAAACACGATAAGGGCTTCCAAGAGAATACTCATGTTGGGCAAGGACCTTGAATGTACCAAAACAAATGCGTAATAGTAGAAAAATTATATATTTGAAATCCTCAAAATAGTGAGATATAGCTCCCATATGCCGATTACTTGTCCGATTCTACAACAGTTCACCCAAGTCACAATGTTTGTCCTATTGCGACTGAACTAAATATAGATTGAAGTATTTGAACATTTGTTTAGATATACCTACCATATATAATATGTAAATGGTGCACGAAACTCCCAAGGTTTGTCCGACAGAGAAAAACAATATTTAAACCAATAAGGAAAGCTCAAAAGTCGGACGGGGTCGACTATATGATACCCTTCACCACTTCGGGTACATGCAAGACATGTTAATATCTACAATATCATGTAGATAGAACGGTCATAGAAAAAACCTGATACACATACCATTTTGAAATCAATGAAAAATTGCATGTCAAACGGGCAGACTTGGATTCTTTGGTGTACCATTTGTATGAAATCGAGTCAAATTACTATATCGAAATCTAAACCGATTTCAACAAACCTTATCACATTTTTTTCTTTCTTTTCAAACCTTTTCATTTTTTCTCAATAGCATTCGCTATGCATTACTCAATCAGACAAATATTGGGAGTTTGGTGCATCATTCACAAAAAAATCGGGAAACTATATATGGGAGCTATATCTAAATCTGAACCGATTTTAATGAAACTTGGCATATATCTATCTTGACCTAATTCAGTACTCTATGCAAAATTTTGTCGCAATCGGACCAATATTGGGAGTTTGGTGCATCATTTACAAAAAATCGGACGGAACTATATATGGGAGCTATAACTAAATTTGAACCGATTAAAAAAAAAAAACTTCATAGACATCAATCTAAGAATGACTCATTACTCTGTGCAAAATTTTGTCTCAATTTGACAAATATTGGGAGGATGAAACTATATATGGGAGTTATATCTAAATCTGAACCGATTTCAATGAAACTTGGCATTTATCAATCTTGACCTAATTCAGCTCTCTATGCTAAATTTTGTCGCAATTGGACCAATATTGGGAGTTTGGGGCACCATTTACGTAAAATCGGAAGAAACTATATATGGGAGCTATATCATAATCTGATCTGATTTTCCCCAATTTAAATAGGGTTCGTCCTTGGGACAAATAAGTGACAAATTTCATCCAAATCGGATCATAAATGCGATCTATACTTTGTTCGCAAAAATACATGGACGGACGGACAGACGGGCATTCATAAATCGACTCAAAAAGTGATTCTATGCATATTCTCAAAAGGAACCATGGGTCTATCTCGATTCCTTTTTCCTGTTACAAACATATGCACAAAGACATAATACCTGTACCACAGTGTGGTGTAGGGTATAAAAATGTTATAATTAGTAGATCAGATCCCCTTTCTCGGGTAAAATTTTAAATGTTCGGCTTATAAAAGTGGCAGAAAATACCTAAATATCTATACAATTATCAGAATTTCATGCAAATTTGCATAGCGATTAGCCCGTCTCTGTTCTAAGACTAAATAATGCCAGAATTCGTTGACCACTGAGTTACATACAACTCCTACATACATCATCATAATTGGTATCAATTTAAAGGTCAATCACTCCTTTGGAATATATGAAGCAAATATATACGCCGTTTGTAATTTTTCACATAAAATTTTCGGTCTATTACCAAATTAAATGCGAAATAATTGACAAATCGGTTTTAAATCCTAAAACTACCAAATAGTAGGGTTACAGTTATATGGAGTTTAAAGCAAAACGGTGAGCTATATTGGTAATATTTAGTAGTGAGACTTGATCTATAATAAGAATTCAATATATAAAATTGCAACATATAAATCTCTTTACAATATGCATATACACATTTTTGTGTCAAATTGAAGGAAATATTGGATATATAAGTCATAGAATAGATATCATATGTAGGTTATTTAAGGTTCATTTTCAAATTCTTGGGTTTTATTTTCGTTGGAGATTATTTCTTGTCTTACCTATATCTATACAAATTTTACACAGCGCATAATAACTTATACCACACTGTATTCTATCAGACAAAATTGTATTTGATATAAAACAGTTACTACTCTGGGTTACCCTGTTGTTAATAAATATTGTATTGTAAGTATTGTATTAGAAATAGTTACGAATGGTAGTTGTCTTACAATCCAATTAGATTTAAGTTGGAGTGATCATATTGATGTACACTCAAATTTTTACGACAACTGTAACGCCACCTAGTTAGTATTTAAGTGCAATACTATCATATGGTACTGTTAGTTTCTAAAACACTCATATCAAATACTAATTCTGACTGAATACTATATATTACTTGTATTTTTCGAAATATCCTGGTTTTTAAGATTTAACAAGGATTCAAGGAAAAAATTGAAATCTTTTAAAATTTTTAAAAATCCTTGTTGTATTTAATTTGTTTTTGGTCGATATTAAAGACTTTATTCCCATAAAACGCAGAAGTGTGAAAATATTAAAAAAAGAAAACAAAATCTGTTCAAGTGATTTAAAGTCAATTCCCAAAGGCAATTTAAATTACACCAATTGTGTCAATGAACAAAATAAAATGGAAAAAAATATTCAAAGAATTGTTACATGATACGCTACTGGTAAGGAAACCATCTATTTTCTGATAAGAATCCTAGCTCAAGGATGCAGCATTCAAATACAAATCAAATTCGTTAGTATTCCAAATGTAGACAGTAGTGAAGAAAGGAAAAGTGAAAGAAAATTCAATAGAAATCGATACGAAAACGGCGACGACGACGAAACAAATCACAATGGGACAACAATGAGAATAACAACCAAAACATACAACAAAGAAACAAGATACTGTAACAAACTAAATCTTTGCAGCAGACACAACACAATACACACAGTAACAAGAACAGGTATCCTTGAGAAACAAAAACAGAAATACATACACGAGAAAAAATTTTACTCCACCAAAAACAAATTTGTGTATGTGTGTTTCAAACAAAATCAGCTCAATTTACATAAAAAATTGAAGTGGTTTTTCGTCGTCTTCGGTTTTTTATTCTACTTCCTTTGGGTAGAGTTCTTATATTATGTACAAGGGGGAATATGCTCAATTGATTTCTTAACCCAAAATGGATATGATTTTGTTTCCCTCTCCATTAGAAAAGCCTAAATAGAATTTATTTTCTGACGTGATATGTTTAGACTATTTCACGAATTGAGGGAAAATGAGACGCGTTGTGCCATATTATTCAAAATTTATAAAAAAAAGGGAATGGAGCTCGGGAATATCCGAAAACAATGGTACAAACATTTTGTGATTGATCACTGAACAAGTGGATTTGTATGGCAGGAACAGACAGACAAGGGGGAATACTTTAACACCCCATAATTTCCACACGCACGCAAACATACACATACATTCGGCGGGCATTTCCCAATGTACAACTGTCCTTACAACAACAACACATTTCGGAAATAACAAAGGCATTGAATATTGGAAAACATTTGTTAATGAATAATGTGAATGAAATGAAAGGTAAACCTTTTTTGTTGATATCCAAATTGTGGTTATTATGGTCGAAATATGTTTAGAGCGGACTTTAGAAAGTTGTTTTATGGCATGATAAAAATTTGAAACGAAAATCGAGAAAAAAAATTTGATTTGTCTCCGGCAAAATTTATTTTAAATAAGGTCTGATAACTATGAAAAAGTAAAAGCAGTGAGTCGAAAAATAAATTCTGAGATTTTTGGTACGTTTTTAAACCGAATTGGTTGTAATTCGATATTTTGATTTTTCTATAGCCCTTTAATATAGCCCTCATATGACGGTACCTCCTAAATTTTGAGCACGCATGTATGGACACATTATTAAAAAAATTGTAGTTTTTGAATTCAAATTATTTTGAATTCAAATTGTGAGTAAATTTGTCTATTACAAATTAATAATACTGACCTACTATTTACAATAGTCCCCATAAAAATTCGGGATTTTATTCGGTATTTTTAGGATTATGGTATTAACCATTTAGACAAAACTGGATTCATAAAGAAGCTCGATTTTTGGGTGCCACACCAATTTACAGAAAAAAATGGATGGATCGAATTTCCATCTGCGAACGGAATGAGATAGACCCATGGTGACTGGAGAGGAGAAATGGATTACATACGAGCGGCGAGGCACCTCAAACGGTGGCCAAACTAGGACTAACGGCAGGAAGGTTGTGCTATGCATTTGGTGGGACTGGGACTGGTCAAACGCTAAATTCTAACATCTACTGTCAACAACTGTACCGTTTGAAGATAGCAATTGACCAGAAACGGCCAGAATTGGCCGACAGGATTGCTGTCGTGTTCCACCAGGACAACGCTAGGCCACACACATCTATAGTGACTCGCCAGAAATTCGGGAGCTTGGTTTGGGAAGTTTTAATGCATCCGTCATACAGTCTGGACTCTGGCAACAAGCGATTATATATTTTTCTTGCATAGCAACATTTCTTTAGCGATACAGAATTGGTATTTTGGGAGGATTGTGAAAATCGACTACTAGAGCTTTTTGCATGCGGCTTAGCGTTTACCTGTCCTGGAACACGACACCTCTCCTGTTGGCCAATTCTGACAATTTCTGGTCAATTGTAAATAGTTTAAAACAGTTTTATGGTCGATTGTCAGCTCCTGGGCGATATTCCGACTGCTGACAACTTTGATCATTTAAACTTTGATCATTTCTCCGATTTCATCGACATTTTCGACGACCGGCCTACCTTTGCGAAGTGCATCTTTAACATCAAAAAATTCCTGAACGAAATCTACGAAACAAAAATTGCACATAATTGGGTGTTACAGTATCGAAATCATATACACCATGCACACTTTTAGACGCTTGGCTTGCATGTTCGCCTTTGTCAAAGAAAAACTTAAATTTTTAACACCCCGTAACTCACAACTGAATGCACCAAACAAAAAAACAGCAAAATATTTTATTTTTAATTCGAAGCAGCATTCTTCCAACGAGCATAAATCTGAAACGAGGTATTTATGATGTGAATTGTATGAAATTTGGCACAGCTCATTTATTTGATCGAAGAACAAACCCCATTAAAATCCCATATGCCCAATTTCGATGTGCACGTAATTGGGCATAGCGCAATGAATTGAGACTAGAATGATGTGTGATAAGTTTCGTGAAAACAGATTTAGATATAGCTCCTATATATATTTTCTTCCGATTTTATGTAAATTGTACACTAATGTCCCAAATTTTATACGATTGGCACACAATTATGTACCATATACTGAAGTTAATATAAATTAATCTCTGGCAAGTTTCGTTCAAATCGGATTGGATTTAGATATAGCTCCCATATATATTTTCGTCCGAATGGTTGTCAACTCCAAACTCCTAATAGTTGTTCGATAGACACGTATGAGACTAGTATGACATTATTGCCTTTTTTGAAATTGGTGCAGATGCAGACATTGCTTACATATATATTTCGAACGGGTGTGTGATTGAGATTTAATTTTGAACAGAGGGGCATACCGCTATAAATCAATTTACATACATTTTTCCATTGCACGCAAAGGATGCGTATGGATTGATGTTAGTCGGTTCACTTATAGATAAATATCACATTCGTTCGTTCGTTCTATTTCATGTCAATGCTCCTTCGAAAATGCGACGTCTGTTAGGATACATATGTACAATATACCAAAGTGGTGAAGGGTATCATATAGTCGGCCCAGTCTGACTTACTGGTTATAGGAATATAACTATATATCGATTTAGCCTACAAAATGTTGTACATATAATGCCAGAATTCTAAGGATGTTGCGAAAAGGGGATATATCAAATTTTTGTGAAACTAGTCCCGATATAAATGCTATAATTAAGCATTTCTGAAGATAAATATGTCTTGGCAGGAATGTTTACATATCGACGCCTCCGAACCATAGTATGCTAAGTCGACTTAGCATGTTTTACAGTTCTTTACGTTTTTAGATACTACCGTCCTTAATTTAAATTCTCTGAAATTTTGGTAATCATCGGCCAATCAAAACCAAAGTTATAAGCAAAAATGTACTTAGCATGGCACGTAAGATTTAAGAAACTTCCATATTTTGAGAGCTTCTGCTGAAAAAATTACTTGTCAGACTTAGCATACTATTCTTCGCAGGCGTCGATATAGGAGCTTATGACTTATAATGGAACCGCCCAATTTTAAGAGTTTTTATCGTCTTCCAATAGAAGAGAATGTTATTTGGCACTGCAGGTTCTTATTAGGTAAACATTTTTCCTCGCAGAACATGTTGTAAGGATATTATAGCATTGTGTGGCGCCAAGAGTTTGTGACGCTATCCATTATAACTTTTAAACAATGTACAGGTCATTTGTATGGACCAATATGTACGAAATTTTCCATGTAAGTTCGGTTCGGGTCAAAGAAGGCCCCTATTGTTTTTGTAATGATCCGTTAAACACTTTCTGGTCTCAACAATGATCAGAATATCACGAAATACATATACTGAGGCGTTTTTCTCAGAACAGAAACCCGTTAAGAGAAAAACGTTTATACTTATTTTCATTGCAGTTATCACCCGCGTCTTTCTCCAAGAGAAAAAATATCCAAACCTCATTTTATTTTTTGGTTCTTAATTGTTCTTAAAAAGCTTCACCGGTATTATGAACAAGTTTCATCACCCAAACTGTTAAACACCCTTTCGATTTGCCACATATTCAATTGAAAATTCTAGATTGGAGGCCGTCATTTACAGAGCCGTCTTTTGTTTATTGACAGATCGACGTTGTGCGGCCGGCCATAAGATGTGGCCAATTTTTAAGCAACCCAACTGAACACCAGCCAGCCATTACGTTCTTACATTACTTTGCTCGGGAATGTTTTAGCATCAAAGTCAATTTTTGCTGTATTTATGAGCTGTCAATAGAAGAACAACATAAACAACACCATGTAATTTGATACCTTTCATATCAAAAGCGAGGGAAAAAATTCTATTTTTTATAAAAGCCGGTGGTTAACCTTAGAAAGGACAGCGTCTGTTGATTTATGCGAAGGATACGTTTGCGGGAAAAGGGTTTAATACACGTGTGACTTGATTGAGGGATATGCTTAATAATTTTTGCAATAATAAAAAAAATTAGCAAAAGAGGGATGACGAATGGGTACATTAAATTGCCAAGGGGACAGGGATAGGATGGTGAACTGAAATGGAAATCAATCAAAATATTTTTAATTTTTAATAATGGAGAGTAGGCTTTTAAAAATATTTGATGTATTTGTATGCGTCGGAATATGTTTATGTGTATATAATATAAATTGGAATCAATAGCTCAATTAATGCTTATGATGGATCTACGGAAATACAACCCATTTCAATAAGAAATTTCCGTTGACTACAGATATATAAATATTCAGTCCTAAAAATGTTTGAATTTCCAATTATTTTCCATATTATTCCAGATTTTCCTGTTTTTCTTTGACTATTCACGGAATATATTTTTTGCGGATAGATTTTCTTCCGCATTTCTAACGTTGCGACATGGTATGTGTAGATGTTCCATTGATACATCATTCATAAGGACATGTGTCAATAAATGTACTGTCAACCCTCCTAGCTGGCATAAACAAATGAAACAATAATCATATGTGGAAGTAATATTCTGCAAAAAAAACACACACAAAGGAAATCTGAACCACCGGAAATACTCCCCTGTGATTTCAAGGAAATCATGATTTTACTTGTCGCCTGTCAATTTAATACTGTCAATGGAAGAGAGATGATATTTTTTATGTTAACTTTTAAGAGATTCTTAGAAAATAGAACATACATATATAAATATCGAAATGAGAATAAGTTTTTTGTGAGGTAGTTTTTTATAAGTTTGACACAATAAAGATTGATGACAAAAAATGTACAAACATTATGAAGTGAATATTTGTGTTTTCTTTTATTATAATGGAAACTAGATTTTTTCATAACTTTGTTGGAAATTTTCCATATAATCCAGTGATGTATATATTTCGCCATCAATATACTTGCGCATACCGACGGACATGCTTAATTGATTCTGAGGATTGGTGCAACACGTTACCAAATTGAATCTAGAATAACGTCTATCCAGTTTGGTTAAAATCGAAAAAAAATCTCAATATTGGTACACAATAAGTATAGAAGACGAATTTCCAACTGTATTTAGTCTTCACACAATGTGTATGTTTCGGATATTTTGTTGATTTAAAATTTTTTTTCATATCGAATCCGAACTGATTTTCACAATTTAGTACGCTATGCCAAATTTTGTGCAAATCGAAGGATATATAGGGACTTTGGTGCACCATTTACTTAAATTCGGACGAAAATATATATGGGAGGTATTTCTAAATCTGAACCTATTTTCACGAAATTTCGCACACATCATTTCAGACGCACCATTTGGTGCACCATTTACCTAAAATCGGACGAAAATATATATGGGAGCTATATCTAAATCCGAACCGATTTTCACGAAACTTAGCACAAATCATTTTAGACTCAAGTCAGTACGCTATGCCAAATTTTGTGCAAATCGAAGGATCGGACAAAACTATATATGGGAGCTATATCTAAATCTGAACCGATTACCACGAAATTTAGCACACATCATTTTAGACTCAGTTCAGTTCGCTGTGTCAAATGTCGTGCAAATCGAAGGATATATAGGGACTTTGGTGCACCATTTACCTAAAATCGGACGAAAATATATATGAGAGGTATATCTAAATCCGAACCGATTTTCACGAAACTTCGCACACATCATTTTAGACGCAATTCAGTATTCTATGCCAAATTTCGTGCAAACAAAAAAAAAATATATATATAGGACGAAAATATATATGGGAGCTATATCTAAATCTGAACCGATATTTCCCAATTTCAATAGAGTTCGTCCTTGGACCAAATAAATGAGCTGTGCCAAATTTCATCCAATTCGAATCATAAGTTCCACCTGTACTTTGTTTACAATTTAACATGATAAACGGATGGACGGACATGCGCCACTCAAAGTTATCCTGCATAGCCGAATTAATTTTGCAGGAATGGCGAACGCAAACATGGCTTTAAATACCTTTGAACGGATAGGGCTGTCGAATGCGGCTTTATAGTTGACGAATAAATGAATGCGTTTTCGTGGGTCTTTCCAGGACTTGGCACATAGTGAAAATCTGGTCAATGGTGGATTTGCCAGGTCTAAAGCCGCATTGATATGGTCCAATAATGTCATTGATCATTGGCTTCAGTTGTTCATACAGCACACTGGATAGTACTTTATATACTATGGGAAGGAGACATATTCCTCTATAGTTGGCACATATCGTCTTAAGCACGCACTCCTCTAGCCAAATTGTACTAACCAGCTGGTGCATGCTCCTTACCAGAATCTGACCACCGGTCTCGAATAGTTCCTGTGGTAACACAGCGGCACACAGTGTCACGACCGCGGCCAAAAATGGTAAAAACCAATTACATGGGAGCACAAATTTATTGATGAGAATTGATAGAAAACATTCCAGGTAGGAATAATATGCATTTTGGTATTGATACGCCAAGTAGTTTTGCCTGTACGAGGGTTCAAATCTGATAGTTTTTGGCAATCGGCATTTTTCTATTTTTTTCGGAAAATTGGCACTTTTTTCATATGTTCAAAAATTTGAATATTAAAAGTAACGGTTATAAAAAAGTGTTTATTTTAGTTGCTTGGGATGTCAAAAACTTGGCTTCACCTTTGTTTGGATGTAAATAGTGATCATATGGTGTTTACAGTTACAAACGCCTGTTGTACTTAGTTCATCTATTTTGTAAAGCAAATCTTGAAATTAGTGGAGTAGAAAAAAGGTTAAAAACGTTTAGTCTACATTTTTTTGATTTTAGTTGTGAAAAGTATGTACTTTTAACCTATAAAAAATTAGCTGCGGAAACCTGCGGTCCTAAGAGTTATTTGCTTTTTTTAGTGACCACCTCTTTAAAAAACTGCCACATATTTTTGGAATGGTTAGAAGTAAAGGATCAAAGTATGTCATATGTTCTGGCAAAACTTAAAGAATTTATTGAGGATCGAATTGGAAGGAAAGTGACGGGCGACTAACACCTAAAGGTTAAAAATATTTACTACAAATTGTCATCTACGTGGAAAAAATACTATCGAAAGAGGGATAAAGTAGAAATGGTCTTAAAAGATTGGTTTCTTATGGATGCATTTAAATTAGATTCGGTACATTTGAAGATTATATTTATTAAACCAATTATTTAAAAACTTTTAAATATTTAGGAACCTGATAAGTCTACATCAAGAGGTCGACCACGTATTAACTTTGAGGAAAGTTCATGTAGAACAAAAAGGCGACGTGTAGGTGAACTTGTTGCATCTACTTAGGCGGACATCATAACAACAGCTGCAAAAAGATTTTCCAATGCAAAGGAAACGGACATTATTTCAGTGGAAAAGGCATTGGCGCTCTACGTGGATATGGATTTATCAGTTAGACAGTATAACATGATGAGAAATGCTGTAAATGCTATACATAAAAATTGTTTCCCATCGTATTATGCTATAGCAGAAGCTAAGAAAAAATTGATTCCAGAAAATATGGAAGTGACGGAAACATCAATGAATGTACCTCTACAAACAGTTTTGGATAATACCGCGAGGAGCATTTTACAAAACTAGAAATTTGTCCGAAAAATAATATAACTTTAGAATGTAAATGGGGATTTGATGGCAGCAGTGGTCATAGCCTCTATAAACAAAAATTTCGAAACGAAGACGCAACAGATGAATTTATGTTCGTTTCTTCATTTGTGCCCTTGCGTATTGTAGATGATATAAACGAAAATGTCTTGTGGCAGAACGATAGGCACTCATCTTCAAGGCTATGTAGACCTATTAAAATGCTTTTTACAAAGGAAAATTCACAGACTATAAATGAAGTCAAAGAAAGCATAGAGAAAGAAATAGCAGATTTGGATGCTTGTGAATACATTGATAACAGTTATGAAATTATGATTTCTCATCGCATGAAACTAACAATGATTGACGGAGCTGTATTAAATGTATTGTATGACAATAAAAGTTGTGCAACCTGTGTTTTGCGTGGCGCCAAGCCTTCACAAATGAATGATGAATCTATATACCAAAGAGAAGTCAACGAAGAGTGTTATAGGAACGGTATATCTAGTTTACACGCCTGGATTAAGTTTTTTGAGCGCATTGTTCAGATTGCGTATAAACTACCTGTCAAGACATGGCAAATTGATAGTAGAAACACAATATTAGTGAATGAAAATAAAATCAGGATACGAAGAGCATTAAAAACAAATCTAAGTCTTCTTGTCGACAAAATAAAACCGAGCTACGGGACATCAAATGATGCATTATTATTTTACAGCCGATTGATTGCTATTCTGACCTCATCTTGGCTAATGTCACGGCCAAGGCAGCGGTCATATGCTGTTTCTAGACACTCGTAAAAATGTCTTTGCTCTGTTCATCTTTGTCTTCCGTCGGAGCATGGGCGCAAATAAGACCGATGTGGAAGAACTTCGCTTTTATACGGATTATAGCAATTCGCTCATAATGAGACGAGGTCTTTTATTCTCCTATTAACCATCAATCCGCAGCCGAATTCATGCCTCGTTTCATGGTAGCTATAAAACAGGGCGTAATCATCTGATTTACTTACGCCAGTCCCTCTCCATCGCATTTCCTGTAAGGCAATAATATCGGGTTTGTACTTCTTGTATTATACGTCGGCCATCTCTGGTCATCGTGCTTCAAATACCGCTTTCAAGGGAATTGGCCCGACTTACTTATATGTTCTTTCCAAAACCGAATACACCGTTTAAAGTAATTAAAGTGTTCTATAATTGAAGAATAAATAAATGGTCCATTTTTAATGACACCCTAACAATTGTTTGGCTTCAAGATTTTCTAACCATTGAGAAAGCTAAATATCAAATCAAAGATTGATAATCCTTTTTTTAAACCGTAGACCCCGAAATACTGTACGAGAACTTTCGAAAACACTCATATAGCTTCTTCCATTTAAATAATGTTCTTGGTAAAATAGCTGGTTTTTAAGGATACACAGCTTTGATGTTAGAAGTGGTTATTCGTACGCTTTACAATTCTATTAAACTTAACCACTTTTTGCTACTTTTCTTATTTTGTTTTCTCCTTTCAGATCTATTTTCTTTTTAAATATTCAGACTTTTATGCATTTTAGAAAAACTCCTTAGCTATGCACACGTTTTCCATTTTCCACATGATTTTGTAGTGGTAATTTTGAAAATGAATAAAGTTTTTCACCACGACAAACAGTTTGGAGTGGTAGAGCTTTTCGAAGCGCATGCAACCGTGGCAGAAAAAAAACAAACTAGCTTTAGAACAAATCTTTAAGTGGGTTTTTGTGGCTTCATTAAGCGTACAAAGTAAGCATTGAGCGAAGAAGACAAGAAACCAACCAAAGTATTTTCTATTTCCTTAGTTGTGAAAAAAATAAAAGAAGCGGAACTCTAAAAGATAACCAAACGAAATGAACCAACAACAACTAAGACCAATGAATTTGTTTTTGACGTTTTCATTCAAATCGCTAAATTGTAGGGAAGGTATAATACGTTTTGCACGTCATTTGAATTTTATTGGCTTAATTTTTGAGAATCCAAAATTAAAGTATACAGCCAAAGTGGTTAGAAATATGAGAGTACCGATATATGGGACCCAAATATCTCGAAACAAGGACCTATATACGCAAAACCGAACATCCTTGTAGTAGTGGGTGTGTAAAACTTCAAATCTCTATCTTAGATAATGCGATCCCTATATAAAAATAAATGGGTGCACGGATTACATTAGATAATGTGTTTCTACTTAGTAAACCCTACAAAATTGAACGGTGCAATGGAATACAAAAGGAAACCAGTAAGGAAAGTAGAAAAGTCGGACGGGACCGACTGTGTGATACCCTTCACAACTTTGGGTATATTCAACAGATGGAATCCTAGCAGACGTCGCATTTGAAGGACCATTAACATGAAATGAAGGATATATCGGGAAGGACATATAGGGACTTTGTGCACCATTTACGTAAAATCGGACGAAAATATATATGGGAGCTATATCTAAATCTGAACCGATTTTCACGAAATTTAACACACATCGTTCTAGACATAATTCAGTACGATATCCCAAATTTCGTGCAAATCGAAGTATATATAGGGACTTTGGTGCACTATTTACCTATAATCGGACGAAAATATATATGAGAGCTATATCTAAATCTGAACCGACTTTCATGAATTTTGGTGAACTATTTACCTAAAATCGGACGAAAATATATATGGGAGCTATATCTGAATCTGAACCGATTTTCATGAAATTTTACACACATCGTTCTAGGCTTAATTCAGAATGCTATGCCAAATTTCGTGCAAATCGAAGGATATATTTTGGGGCTTTGGTGCAAAATATACATAAAATCGGACGAAAATATATATGAGAGCTATATCTAAATCTGAACCGATTTTCCCCTACCACAGTGTGGTGAAGGGTATAAAAATATATTTCAATACTATTATTATATTTCTGACAAAGGTAAACTAAAATTCGTTGCAACTGGTCTCCAATGTGACTTTCCTTCTTGATTTTCCAGATTCTTCAATATGTCAATATCGTTGTTTTTTGTTTGATGAAGGAAGAAATCTTTTGATGCGGAAACTATTTTCAAAGATTTTTAAACACATTCACAAGGCAATGGTAATGAGGGAGGGAGTACATCCGTTTCCTTAGCTTGCTAGATGGTTAAGACAGCGGTAAGTCGTGTGGTTTCACTTTGTTTAGATTCCAGAGTTTTCGTTTTAAACCCAAGCTGATGCTACAGTTCTACAACTTTGGTTGTTAATGACTATTTTAGCACTGCAATAAAAAGAATTAACAAGCAAATTATTTACTCCCACCCATTAACCAGTGCTCGACAAATTTGCCATTACTCCCCCTCCTCATCCCCCCATCAGCCACTCTCAAAATCAAACTTAATTAAGAAATTTGTAGGTTTCCTCTTTCTTGTCGTTGTTTTTGAGAAATTAAAAAAAAAGGATAAACTTTCAGAATTTTGTGGTTAACTTTGTTCGTATTAAGGTTTATGTTTTCTTTTTTCAAATTTGTTTTTTTTTTATTCTTTGCATTGACACACAAAAAAAATGAAATACTAATTACGTTTTATGGTTGTGATTAGAGTTGAGTTTTTTTTCTGTTGCTTTATTGTTAATAGGCATTTTTTTTTTTTTTTGTTGCTGCAGATTTTGGCTAAATATATTTAATTAATTGTATGACTCTGGAGGGGCACTTTTTTGTCAGCGATGTTGATGTGAGGCATTGCATATGGACGCTGACCATAATAGACGATGTCGTCAGATAATGATTTCAAGTAACATTTTTTTTCAGCTGTGTGTAGCGAATGTAGTTTGACACAACGTAACAGGCACAGTGGGGGTATGGGGGAGATAGTAGTATATGCGGACCATACTCATAAATCTATGTCAATACTTCGATTAAATCCACTTTTTGAAATATCTTAAATTTTAGTGTCAAAGACCTTGGTATGTTAGGTTAGGGATGTACGGTTGTTAATAACACTCAGAGACTATGTCCATTGTGATCATCCTTGTATGTTACCTGTAAAGAAAAGAAAAAGAGAGTGTGGAGGAGCAAGAATAAAAGATATTTAGAGAAGAAGAGCGGAAGAGAGGTTATTTTAGCCATGTCAAAATTTTGGCAAAGCCTAGGATCTGGTTTGGGTCTATTTTGGAGAAAAAGACTAGATTATCAATTTCATATCTTCCAAAATGTTAGTGTTTTCTGCTAATCAGTGATGGACATTTACAGATGATGTGTCCAATTGTTTTCAGTTCTTCTTCGTCCTCACACAGACGACAGTAATCCTGTCCACTGGAGTCCCACTTCGAAGTGAGAGATTTAATCTTGCAGTGACCTGTTATGATCCCCACAACGATTTTTATCTCCCTCTTATTGTGTGTCAGCAGCGAAGACGTTCTTTTACGAGAGAATTCAGGCCAGATATATCTTAAGATTCTGCAAGCTGGTTCTCTTAGCCATCTGTTGCCGACTACCTCGCACGGATTCTGCCAATGAAATAGCCGATGGGAGGTTTCACAGATCTCTCAATCGGAAGATTGGACGAAATTTCACTATGTCCTGGAACCCAACATAAACCAACTATCTGTCGTATATCATTCAGAGCGGACTTGCAATCTATCGACATATATAGTCACCGGTCCCGTAATGTCGGCTTTAAGCGATTTTACTATATCGGCCGCTTTCGTGATTGCAAGAATCTCTGCTTGAAAAACGCTACAGAGACTGTTGAGTTTATATGAGTTTTATGTTCCTAATTCCCTACAGTAAACGCCTGCGCCAGTGCCTTCCTCCAACTTTGACCCGTCTGTAAAGAATGGCAGACCTGGCAGAGCTAAGGAGCCACTAGCCCAGGATTCCCTACTAGGAAACTCAACTTTGATGTTATTAAAGTCCCTATGAAAGGGAACATAGTCACTAATATGACTATTCCCCCTAAAGAGCTCACAACCTGGCGTTATGTTTAGGATGCTGGCATGATCATAGTTCAGTGATTTCAAGGCATCCGTTTCCCGGAGCCTCAGGGCACACCTGGCCGCCTAGAATTTAATCAGAATGTCCAAAGGTTGGAGATTCAAAATTGGGTTCAAGGCTGCCTGTGGTGTACTTCTTAACGTTCCAAACAAGATAGCCATAAGTAAGAATGGGTAAGACGATCGTCGTATACAGCCAGTGTATAATTTCGGGTCTTAATCCCCAGCTCTTACCTATGGAATTCTTACATGAGTAGAGTGACAGCAGTGCTTTCTTAGAGCGTTCCTCAATATTCCTATTCCAAGTTAGTTTGCGGTCAAGGATAGTACCATGATATTTTGCTTCTTCAGAAAGGGTTAAAATCACTCCTCCCAGTGATGGCAGACAGAAACTAGGAATCTTGCGTTTCCTAGTGAAGGGTTTACACCAAGACCTTTGGCGCAAGCCCAACTAGACAGAGTTGAAAGGGCACCCCCCAGGATGTCTGCAATTGTCATTAGAATCTGATATGCCTTTTGTATGCATGCTGGGAGTTGCTAAGTTTACTATGGTCAATAGTTTTCCTAATTTCTGAGTCTAGTAAACTTTCTAAAGTCTTGAGTAGAAAGGAAGGGAGACTAATCGGTCTATAGAGAGACTAATCGGTCATTGGTAGCGTATGACTCGGCTTCCCGGC
The DNA here is from genome assembly GCF_032173495.1 of Musca vetustissima. Taxonomy (NCBI): domain Eukaryota; kingdom Metazoa; phylum Arthropoda; class Insecta; order Diptera; family Muscidae; genus Musca; species Musca vetustissima. Next base: position 29,527 of record NW_026884965.1, on the reverse strand, counting down.
TTTCGGGATGAAGGTCACTGTTACCTCTTTCCATGGTACATACGACAGAAGTAGAAAAGCCCTAATGATGTCCTGCAGAGATGATATTACTCGTTCATCTGCGTGTTGCAGCATGGCCGGTATTATACCATCTGGGACAGGAGATTTATAGGGTTGAAAACTGTTTATCGCCCATACCAGTTTTAGGTGGCTTATTGTATCTTCTATCAACTTCTCCTCCTCCCTCGTTTGAACTGTAGGCTGATGCACACACTGCGCACCCTCCCTATATACCTTGCAACCAGGAAAGTGGGTTGACGATAGAAGATCAAGAGTCTCACTGCCAGAGTTTGTCCACGTTCCATCACTTCGCTTAATACTACCTATGGATTTAGGATCCTTAGATAGTACTCTGCGAAATCTGGCCGCTTCGTTGACTCCTTCGTTTAGCCTTCTTGATTTCGCCCTTGTACCTATTTCGCTTTCCTCAACTTTTTGTTTTAGGGAGTTAATCGATGTGTGCACTGCGACATCCATTTATAACTCCCTAATAAACATTAATGCAAAAATTTAAACATTTGCAAAAGTATTATCCCCCACTGTGTTAAGTTAACAACACATGCACGAACAAAGTAACAAATCATAGTTGTGTTTCATATTTGTTTCATATTCAACTCAGGCCTTTGTTAATTTAGCCAAATTTGTTAATGATTTTGATGTTAGCAAACACTCACTCACTCACACGCCTTAAGACTCATGACAGACATTTGTGATCGGATCAGAAATCTAAAAAACATTTTGCTTTAGATGATGCACATCTAAATCTGTTAGAGTTGGTAAGTATGTAATGTTGTACGATGGGTATGTATGTTAGTTTCATTGTCCGTTGTAAGCACGCGATCAACCAACACCCGGTTACGTATGAGTAACACACTACCAAAATTTCAACAACAGCAACAACCAAATAGGTATTGAAAAAACAAATTTTCTTTATAAGTTGCGGCGAGTGTCGGTCGGTTGGTTGACTGGCTGGCTGGTCCATATGTGTCCAGTGGATGTGTTTTTAGACATAAATCATGTTTCCATAAATATTTTCATAATCTAAATGACTAAAAATTCAAATGCATGCCATAGTTGTTCGTGTCGCGAGTCATACTAATAAACAAATGGTAAGTCAACAACAGTTCCATAATAAGAAGCTACACTTACTTCATGTGGTACAGTGGTATGCAAACATAATAAAATTTTGGTGGATACCAAAATTTATTTTACCAATTTGGCATATTCCAACACTCCCATTATTTGTTCGAGAATAAATTTCGATAAAATAATAAAACCGTAGCATACGATCGGAAATGTTCATGTTATTGATTTTTCAAAGGTAGCCTGTTATCGTTCTCTCAAAAACACAAGTTCCCCGCAAAGTGAATATTATAACGTCAGTATGTGCAGTGTGGATGTGGATATTTATGAATAGGAATTTGAAATTTGTGTGTGTGCGTATTTCAGATTTTCGAATTTTTGTCTTATGGTGGTGCAATCTGTTTGTTACATATTTTTGTGATATCAGCTATTTTCGATTGCCGGCGTATTTTAAATATATAAAAAAATTATGAAAATAAAAATTAAATTAAATGTTGGCTGTGGCAGAACACAAATCACATTGTTAGAAAATGCCAATATCGTCCTGTTCGCCCCATCACGCCAACAATCGAAGAAAACCTTGAAACAGTGAAAAAAATGATTTAGGATTAATGTCGTATAAATATCAGAGAGGTTATACTGTTATACGTATGTTTTAGGTAAGAAACGTGTATCGAGAATTTGAGACAAGTTAGTTATTGATAAATAAAAGATATTTTCAGATATTTTTTTATCAGAAGCTCTATCCTACGTCTTTCAACAGGATTAGCTAAAATTTTGTATTTTGGGTTCTTACTGTGTACCAAGAACGACCGAAATATAATTTATACTATGTTTTTTTTTTGGTATGGCAATGTATTTTGTTGAACTGCTGATGTATTATTGTGATTGCGTAGGCGAGTGAAGTGTGATACACTTCATGTCTTGCTCCTCCAATCGACCAAATTTTTATTATTTGTTACACCATAAACCTAAAATCGGAGAAAATATATATGGTAGCTATATCTAAAACTGAACCGATTTCAATAAAACATGACACACGTTACTATGTACTAGCATAAATACGTGTCAACCGGTCAATGTGTGGGGACGAAAATATATATAAGTGCTACATAAAAATATTAACTGACAAACATAAGGCTGTACTAACATCAGTACGTACGTGTTTTGTCTAAAATATTAAAAATCGCTTAATATTTTGATTCTTATATGTGCAAAAGTGTTCGAATTGAGTTGTTTTACATTTTAATTATACACGACCCGGCTTCTTTTATTGCATATTCAGATTTAGCAAAGGTTTTTTTGTAAACTTTTAATTATACCCGGGCCGGCCCCAGGATTTCTTGTATCGCATATTCAGATTTGGCAAAAGGAGATTTTTGTAAACATTTAATTATACCCGACCCCAGGGTTTCTGGTATCGCATATTCTTTACTTACTTAGCTGGCTTGTTACAGAACGGTTGTTCCATAAGCCGAGCTTAAAAAAGATTTCCAAGCGCGTCGGTCTTGTGCGCAATTCCACCACTTTGGAAGACCACGTTCCAAGATGTTGTTTTCTACTTGGTCTTTCCATATAATTCGTGGCCTTCCCCTTCTACGGGAACCATCAGTAGGCTCGTTTTTATATGCCTTTTGAGCTGGGGCATTCTCATTCATCCGCATAACATGGCCTAGCTATCGCCGCTGCAGCTCAATACGACTGTCCGCGTATAAATTGTAGAGCTCGTGGTTAATTCGACGCCGATATTCACCGTCGACGCAGATCGGCCCGTAGATCTTTCGGAGAATTTTTCTCTCAAACACCCCAAGAGCTGCCTCATCTGCTTGCGCAAGTACCCATGCTTCAGATCGACATAACAGCACGGGTAGTATCAGCGCCTTGTAAAGTGTGAGTTTGGTCTGCCCGGAGGTGGCCTTGTTTCTAAACTGCTTGCTTAGACTATAGTAGCATCTGTCGGCCATCACACTCCTTCTCCGAATTTCAAAACTGATGTCATTCGTTTTATTTATGGCGGTACCAAGGTATATAAAGTCTTTAACTACCTCGAAGCTGTAGTTCTCAAGTTCCACAGCTGATCCGAGTCTACTGGACGTCTTGCACGTTGATACCATCAGCTTGGTCTTCTCGCCGTTTACTGCCAGACCCACTTTGGCAGACTCCTTTTCAATTTGTTCAAAGGTGGCTGTTACCGCTCGACTTGTTCGACCCATTATATCGATGTCATCGACGTAGGCGAGTAACATGTGTTGTTTGGTGTACAGAGTGCCATTTCTGTTCACCTTTGCGTCTCGTATGATCTTTTCCAGTAGGATGTTAAAAAGATCACACGACAAACTGTCACCTTGTCTGAATCCTCGTTCGGTATTGAAGGGCTCCGATAGGTCCTTTCCTACTTTAACTGCTGACCTTGTGCCACTTAAAGTTATCCTGCATAGCCGTATTAATTTTGCACGAATGCCGATCGCCGATCGTAGGCTGTATAGTCGACAAATAGGTGGTATGTGTCGATGTGTTTTTCGTGGGTCTTTTCCAGGATTTGGCGCAGAGTGAAAATCTGGTCAATGGTGGATTTGCCAGGTCTGAAGCCACATTGATATAGTTCAATGATGTCATTGACCATTGACTTCAATCGTTCACACAGCACAATGGATAGCACTTTATATGCGATGGGAAGGAGACATATTCCTCTATAGTTGGCACATATCGTCTTGTCTCCTTTTTTGTGCACGGGACACAGGATGCTGAGGTTCCAATCATTGGGCATGCATTCATCTAGCCAAACTGTACAAATCAGCTGGTGCATGCTCCTGACCAGCATCTGGCCACCGGTCTTGAATAGTTCGGCTGGTAACCCATCGGCTTCTGCTGTTTTGTTGTTCTTGAGCCGATTAATCGCATATTCAGTTTTAGCAAAAGGTGCTGTTCAATTTAGAATTGTACTGAATTACTCATTTTTTGACACCTGTTTTGGTCTTTAATTATTCGTTAAAATGCATGCGCTACGGTTTAATGCAACCTTGGGTTAGCACTTTTTATGATGAGGACTCTGGACTTTATATCGAGAATGAAAGATGTTTCAAAACGTATAGAACATGTTACGGACAAAAAAGCTTCAGATATATTTAAGGAATAAAAGTATAATGTTAAAGTGACCATTGAGGCAATTTTATTGTGTGAAAAGGAAGACATCGCATTAAAGGAAAGTACGCCTCCTGTATACTGTCGTTAGACGTACATTTAGAAAATGTTTGGAGAGTAAACCCAAAAATGCAACATACATGAGTCCCAGAATAGAGAACAAGTAAATAAAACTAATTAGACAATACATTCAGAAGTCTATTGTTTTAACGAATGAAACAATATATGTGTACAATTTTTGACAAGGTATCTCTAAAAGTCAATGAATGTTTCCATTGCTACGTGGAAATAGAATGGTTAACAGCAAAATAATTTTCGACCGTCACAATAAACATAGTAATCATTTTGGGTTCAACATTTTTGAGATGTCAGTGATATGCCGGTATACATTCATTATTCTTTTCACATTTTAAAATTAAGTTTAAATACAGCTGAAGTATATTATCTACAATTTCGGAAATTTGCTCACTCTTCAGAAAATCCAAAAAGATCTGCTACTTTATGTAGAATATTTCGAGAATCAAATAAATCTTCCATATGATTACATCCATATTGTGAAATACGATAGATTGAGCAGCATGATTGCGTACGAATATAAAGAGATAGTGGAATCTTTGGAAGAAATAGGGGAAAATGGTAAGATTAATTTGGAGTTATTTCTAAGAAGTAGAAGTTTCAGGTCAAATGTAATGAGTTCAAACTCCGAATCTATATATCTATATCTATATTCTATATACATATATAAAATAGAAAAAAATTTGTTTGTTTGTTTGTGTGTATGTTCCCGATAGACGCTAAAACCGCTGAACAGATGTTAATGATATTTACACTGTATGTCATGACATGACCTGAAAGTAACATAGGCTAGCTAAACTTCTAAAATTCCGCGTGGACGCAGAGTTATAGCGTCAATAGTAAACAAACCTCAAAATTTCGCAACATGTAATATGCGTATATCTTAAGAACGGTTACAGATACCGTCTTCAAAATTTGTGTGAATAACGTAGGTGTAAATACACACCATCCATACAAAAACGAGCTTGGTATGATCAACGGAAAATACAATTTCTGCTGCATTTTAAAAATCTGCATATTGAAAACAGAAAACATTTCGTTTGTAGACTCAAAAATCGCTGGACAGATTTTACTGAGACTTTCACAGAATGTCATGACATGTCCTGGGAATAACATAGGTTATATAAACCTCTAAGATTCGGCGTGTATGCGGAGTTATAGCATCGAACGTACTCATGCCTCAGAAATTATGAACATGTAATTTGTGTATATCTTAAGAAAGGTTACAGATACCAACTTCAAAATATGTCTGAGTAACGTGGCCGTAAGTACGCATAATCCATTTAACAGGAAAATGCACTCCTCATTGCATTTCTATCTATACATACACATGTATATAGAAAATCGGAAGCATATAGTTTGTGGACTTAAGAACCACTGAACAAGTTTTACCAAGAGTACGTCAAGCGATGGAAGTAACATAAGTTAGATAAACTCCTAAAAATTCGCGTGGATGCGGTGTAATATCATCAAAAATAAGCATACTTCTGAAAGAATATATGTATGTTAGTAGCATGTAGCTACTTTCAAATTTGTTTCAGAAAAATGGCTGCAATTGCGCATCATACGAAGATTTTGGAACGTTGAGGATATATTTTAAAATACATAAAATACAAAATATGTACATACATATGTATGTATGTGTATTGAAATACAAATAGAAAGAAATAATTTACATTATATTTTTTTCATTTTTGTCAGTTTTTGAAAAATTTAACAATTTATTAAACAAAATAAATAAAAAATGGATTGAATGACACTTACACCCTTTATAACCCTTGATTTTAATTATAAAACGTTTTATTTTCATCTGGAAACACGTTATAAGTCGGATAGTGGGATATTAAGATGTGCAAAATAGTTATTTACCCTATTAAGTGTAGTTATCTGTACTGAAAATAACGACCAGTTCATTAATTATACTAACCGTCTTCTCTTCATTTTTATGCACATACATACATACTTATAACGAAATAACATTTGTGTAAAATTTATAAAAGATCAATTTTGAAATTTTTCAGTATATTAAAAACATATTTTTATTAGTTTCAAAGGAAACAAGAATTACCACCATTACAGAAAACATCGAAGAATTCAATAACTTCTATACAAATATCGTTACCAATAGGAAGACAAGAGAACGCATAGATATTACACATATCTGTATTGCTAATACGAGCATATTAAAATTCAAGATTCAGGGGCAGCGAAGCGCCACGGGTCCTGCTAGTATTTTATAGAATTACATTATTTGTACTATGTTTGAACGAACTAGTTGGAAATATAACAAGCAAATTTCTGTAAAATGAAAAAAATATTTAAAACATTATCGAGAAATATAAAATTTTAATGTTAAGATTTTAAAGAAATTATACAATTTTATGAAAAATGTCTGAAAGTGGATCAGTGGATCACTATGTGGAAAGCGAAATATCCACGACCTATTCGCATTTAATCCACTTGATGCGATTGTAGTATGTGACGAAAATCTATTTCCAAATATAAATATATTGTTACAAATTTTAATAGCAATACCGGTAATCACAGCATCAGCTTAAAAGAGGAAAAGGAACTGAAAAATCAAATGCAAAGCCCACATTGTTTTTTTTTAAATATGTAAAACGTTTAATATATACGCAATACATTAAGAATAATTAAGTTACATATTTTTGTGAGCATATTGTCTTTAGTTTTAATACATTTTCACGATTAGTGATGCTTTTCCATGTATTTATATTTAATTTTAAAACTTAATCACCTACTCATTTCATATTTAAGGAAGGCAAAATTTGACTTTTTTCATTTCGCACCATCGACTTACTGGCTTTTTAGTCTTTATGTAGAAACATTTCTGCCAATGTAAAACTGAGGTCTCGAACAAGATTCTATGTTCTTGATCCATTTTTTTCTTCATGAAAGAAATAAAATTTTGGTACTTTATAATATCGCTGACATTTAAGACAACATAACCACTGTATGCAAAAGATTCAGATGTTTGCAAATATAATATTTTTGTATTTTCAACACACGTATGAATGTTGTATTGTATCTGGCCTACGTTCACTTTATGTTTGGCATTTGTATTATTTTGTTGTGTTTGGTAATTATTTGTGTGGTATGGATAGATGCATGGATGAATGACATTTTTGTTCTATTCTAAATATCTATTTTATTTTGATGTTGTTGTTACGCATTTAAACACGCATAATACGGCTCAATAATATGAAACTTGATTTTAAAATTATTACCAATTATATATTACAGAGAAATATTTTAGTTGGTTTCAATAGCCGGCATATTTCATAATAACGATACTAACTAATAATAAATCATTAAAAGCGAAATGAGAAAAAAATGTTGATACATACATAAGAGTGTCGATATGTGTATTATGGTACGTACGTACATATATGCACTTATATCAACAAAGATTATCATTAGATTATATTTGGATATTGAGCTTTTGCGAATGCGTGTTACAGCCATATTTGTTCGATTACAACGAAACCAAAACGAATTGTGGTTTATACAATTTGTTCCATTTTAATTGTGATTGCAAATGACAAAAAACGAACTGAAACACAAAACCAAACCGAAATCCAAAATAAAGCGAAAAACTTGTAAATCGACAACAACATTTTATCACATTTTGTCATCGATTTGGTTATAAACAAATTGTCCATTTACATGATGATGTTGACACATTTTTAATTAATCTCAAACTTGAAGATTTGTAGTGCTAATCTGGCATGGGACAAGTCACTCGATGATTTTGAGCTTATATGTGGTAAAACTTTAACGCGAATATAAGTTTAAACGTTTCTTATTTTATTTTAAAATTATTGATAAATTTATAATACTGGGAAAGTTTTAGAGTTAGTACAAATATGCAACGTGTCCACATGTTGGACATGAGCTAGGTATCGTGTCATAAATTCGTTGACAATAGAACGAAGGGTTGATGGTTTTCGACAATAACATTCGTTTCACTGCACTATAGGCCAGGCATCCTATTTTTGGCCATAATTAGAGCAATGGGTTTATGAAATAAATATCACATATAAGGGTTTCGAGAACCCTGATTACGATTCTGAAAAATACAAGAAAAAATTCAATAGGGTGTATTGAAAATGGAGGTCAAATTTTATAAAAGTTGAATTAATCAAATAACAAATGTGAAATCGGATTCTAATAACCAAATAAAATGAACCCAAAATGGCGGATCAAACAAAAAATATAATTTAATATTTTGGTAGTATTAAAAAGGAGAAATAGCATGCAGACGTATTTGTATGTATGACCTTAATAATATGGCATAAATTAATTACATTTTTCTTATAGCTAATGTGGTTGAACAACGTAATCAACTACAAAATAATGGGGGTCCGTTAGGTTCTGTGTACTTAAGTCGATTTTTAGAAAGAAGATTCAATGACTATTCAAAACACTAAATTGCAAACAATTTGGTTGAAAAACGCTCAATAATCTCCAAATTAGGGGTGTCGAGTAAAATTTATCATTTGTTTTAAGAATATGTGCTAAGTTGGTTGTATACCTTCCAATTTTACCATCAGCATGCTATTTTATATATATCCTCAGATGCTGCTTGGCACTAGATTCTGAAACTTAATTTTTGTTATAAACAAAGTGCTCGCTACTTCGCATGCGGAATGGGAATACAAACCAGTAAGGAAAGTAGTAAAGTCGGACGGGGCCGACTATATGATACCCTTCACCACTTTGGGTATATTCAATAGATGAATCCTAACAGACGTCGCATTTTTGAAGGACCAGTAAAATGAGATTGGGTCCACAAATATATGTCATTCTGCAACCTATACTAAATTTTTCATTTCATCAATGGGATAAAAATTACGGACATCCTTTGATTATTTGAATAAATATCTGATAAACATGAGGAGTTTGGTGTACCATTTATTTAAAATCGGACGAAAAAATATATAACAGCTATATCGAAATCTAAACCGATTTCATCGAAACTTGTCATGGGTTTTGAGTTCTTGATGCATCAGTTACTTAAATCGGGATATGGTAGCTCTATCTAAATTTGACTGATTTCAACAACAACTTCCACATTTCGAGGTACTAACGTTGTGCAAAATTTTGTGTCAATGTTGTGGTAAATCGGATGAAAAAAATATAGAAGCTATATCTAATCTTGACCGATTTTCAAGAAACTTAACACACATCATTTAAGACCTAATTCAAATTTCGTACAAATCGAAAGTTATATAGGGACTTTGGTGTACCAACTTAACACACACCATTCTAGATTTTATTCAGTACGCTATGCCAAATTTCGTGCAAATCGAAAGATATATAGGGACTTTGGTGTACCATTTACATTAAATCGGACGAAAATATATAATGGAGTTATATCTAAATCTGAACCGATATTCACGAAACTTAACACACATCATTCTAGACTTAATTCAGTACGCTATGCCAAATTTCGTGCAAATCGAATGATATATACACAATTTACATAAAATCGGACGAATATATATATATATATATATATGGGAGCTATATCTAAATCTGGGCCGATTTTCAGGACATTTCACATATTATTATTGACCTAATTCAGTACGCTGTGCCAAATTTCGTGCAAATCAAAAGATATATAGGGACTTTGTTGTACCATTTACCTCAAATCGAACGAAAATATATATGAAACTTGGCACACATCATTCTAGACCTAATTCAGTACTCTATGCCAAATTTCGTGCAAATCAACTGATATGTAGGGACTTTGGTGCACCATTTACCTTAAATCGTACGAAACTATATATGGGAGCTATATCTAAATCTGAACCGTTTTTCCCAATTTCAATAGGGTTCGTCCTTGGGCCGAATAAGTGACTAGTGCCGAATTTCATCCAAATCGTTTACAATTTAACATCTACAGACGGACGGACGAACATGCATAAATCGACTCAGAAAGTGATTCTATGCATATTCTCAAAAGGAACCATGTGTCTATCTCGATACCTTTTGCCTGTTACAAACATATGCACAAAGACATAATACCCTGTACCACAGTGTGAAGGGTATAAAAAGATATATTTCGTATGGAAATCTTGAATACCGTATAATTTGTTGTACTATTGTTCTGAATTCCATCTCTATTCCTACATCTAATATCAAGTTTATTACCATTTAGTACTTTTCATACACATAAGCACGAATTTGCGAAATCTTATTCTTATTTACCTTATACAGATTCAAACGTGATCAGAATTCCAATTATATATTTTAGCAAATACGTACAGGTTCCACATTTACATTTTCAAAACTACCTCCATACCATCACCACCAATAAATTTAGTACCAGTTATTAACAAAAACCCTTTGGTACTTCTTTCTAACTTTCCGTCAGTTACCCACATTCTAAATTTTAAGTTTCCTGTTCTCTCCGTTATCCAAATCCAAATTTATTGTATTATCTATTCTATTCACTATTCGTACACATAAATTCGGGTCTCCAAAGTTTTTTCTATACCTCAATACTACACTTCAACAGTAATCAAAATTCCAAATCTCTGGATTCAACCAAATCCAAATTGTTCCAAAGTTAGTACTTTTCATTCTCATTAGTAAGAATTTCTAAAACTACATCAAACATGCCAGATTATTCCAGATTTGGCACCATTTTGTGCTTTACGACCCATATTTCAAACCTGTTTTTAAATAGTAATCGTAAGTCCAAATGTAAGAATTCCAGCTCTGTCTGTTCACTAAATTGTATCAGATTTGGTACCATTCTGTACATTTCAAGTAACCTAAGATGCAACTTTCAGAATTCGAGTTTTAACCGTTCACCAAAGTCCAAATTGTACTAAATTTTGTGCTATTCGAATTTCCATATCCTGTGCTATAACAGTAATTTTAGTTTCAAATATAAGTTTTCCATCTCTATCCTTTAACTCAAATCTAAATTGTACCAAAACTTAATATCATTTAGTACACATATTTAAGCATTTTCAAAACTATATCCATGTCTCATCCTACACTCCAACCTTAATTTTAATTCCAAATTTTAGGATTCCCGCTCACACAAAACGAATTGTACCATATTTAGTACCATTTAGTGCTTCTCGTATCCATAAGTACAAAATTCCAATACTACCTAAATTCTATAATTTTCATTGCAAATTCAAGTTCACTCAAATCTAAATTGTACCATTTAGTACACATAATGACGAATTTTCAAAACTACCGACATATCTCAATCCTGCACTCCAACTGTAATATTAATTCAAAATTTCAGGATCTCAGCCCTATCCGTTCACACAAAAAGAATTTGTAAACTATTTGGTACCATTTAGTACTTTTTGCTTCTATAATTAAGAATTTCCTAAACTATATGAATCCTACACTCCAACAGTCATTTTAATTCAAAAATTCTGGAGACCAGCTCTATCCGTTCACACATAATCAAGTTGTACCAAATATAGTACACACAAGTACTACGCTTCCATATCTCAATTATATATTCCAACAGCAGGCATTATTCCAAATTTTAGGGTTCCAGCTCTCTCCGTTCACCCAAATCCAAATTGTACCAAATCTAGTGCCGTTTAGTACTTTTCGTACACATAAATACGAATTTTCAAAGATTTCTTTATACCTCAATCTTCAACAGCAATCTTAATTCCAAATTTCAGATTTTCAACTCTATTCGTTCTCCCAAAATCCATTAAGTACGAATAAGTACGAATTTCCTAAACTACCTCAATCCTAAACTCCATTTTAATTCGAATTTAAAAACATTAGCTCTATTTGTTCACCTTAATACTTATTAAAACAATTTTGTTTTCATTTAGTACTTTTCGAATACATAAGTACGATTTTTTAAAGCTACCTCAATCCTGTACTGCAATAGTAGTGCTAATTTCTATTTTCAGGCTTCCATCTCTATACACTCATTTATATGCATATAGTACCAAATTTAGTACCATTTTGTACTACTTATATTAATATGTACTAATTTGCAATATATATATATATATATATATTGAACATGAAGAACTAAATTTAGTAAAGTTTAGTACTTTTCGTACACTTCTAGCTCTTCCCGTTCGCCTAATACAAAGGGTACCATATTTGGTACATTTTAGTACTCTTCGTACCTTTCTAGTTCGTTATAGGGAAACTAGTGAGCGGAGCAGTATAGTCGGACGGGCCGACCATATGATACCCTACACAACTTCCACGAAAATATAACTTTGTGTGGTTCTTCATTCTGAGCTTAGGCAATATTTCGCGTAAGCACCTGTGAAAGTAACTCCCACATCCGAGTACATACGACAATATAATTGGTATCAATTTAAAGGTCAAGCTCTCCTCTTGGATATACTATCAACTTCTCGGGTCTATGTCCTTCACACAAAATTGACCGATCTTTATAACGACAGGCATGCTTATTCCTTGGCCCGATCCCCTTCTCCATGTAAAATTTCGCGACGTTTGGACCATAATTGCGGCCTCTAGAGCGACCAGAAAAACAGACAAAAATTAAGTATTTGGTCCATTTCGTCCCCTAAATAATAACCGATCTTTACCAAAAACAATAGGGGTCTTCATTGGCCAGAACCCATCCAACATACAAAATTTGATGATAACTTTGTCCATAACTGTGGCCTGTATTGTGTTTACAAGTTATAATGGACAAACGGACGGACGCACATGTCTAGATCGACTCAGTTAGTCGAGATATGACGATCGGTATACTTAAAGGTGGGTCTAGGACCAATATTTCGCGGCGTTACAAACTCTTGGGGCTGCACAAGGCTATAATACCCTGACAACATAGTTGTGTAGGGTATAAAAATAATTTTTGGAAAAGTGGGAGACTCGAAAATCGAGAAAACGCTATTCACTGATAAATATCACGACCACTTTGGCTATAAAATCGGCATTGGATGTTTATAAACAATATATAGCGGAAAAAGCACAGTATGTGAGTATATTTTACAATTGTTACCATCGTATACTTTCGGTGTTATTAAAAATATTTTGCCTCATATAAGCTCAAAATATATTTTCAAACAACGTAACAAGTCACGTAACACACCAAGAATAATAAATGTTCATATTTTCATCCCGAAAAAAAACAAAAAGAATCGCAACTACACTAACCAACATCAATGGTCCACGCCAACAATTGTACATCACGACGAATCATCATCAATTTCACCTTACTGACTGACTGACGGACGCACTTTGATGCTATAAACTGTCACAAATGTCAGCTGAAACATCAATGCAACACTTCAGACGTAGCATCACCGCCAATGAAAGCTGTCAGTCAGCAATAAAAAGGAAAATTATGAAAAGACATTCGACTAAATCAACTAAAAGTATGATATAATTTTTGTTCAAATACTTATTACCGCGCTGCGTCTCTTCATTCGCCACCAATGGAGCGAATGATGGTAACGATGAATCGAATATATATGATTACTGCATTGCATGGAGGCATAATTCGCACAAACACATAAATCAACACTTAAAGACAATGGATGTGGAAAATATTTCTGTTATCTTGTCGTCAGAAATTGAAACTTGTCGACAAATCATTTTGTTTTCAAGTAAAACTGGTATTGGTAGTATGTCACACTGTTACTTTGTCAAGACGTCAAGTCAAGGTGGACTGCAGTAAATAAACGCAACAAGCAAATGCGATGCCGAAGCAACAATCAGAAGGGAGTCTTTGCAGATGACCAGAATATCATAATATATATGCCGGAGTGTTATTTTTCATAGACGAGTCGGATGGAGTTTTCATAGTGAAATTAAAGGGATTCTTCATAAACTAGTATCTGTAGTCGAGCCGAAGAAGCATTTATCGACGAGGTGAAGAGAGTCTTTATAGACGAACTAAAGGGAGTCTCCGCAGATGAGCTTAAGTAAGAAGTCGTTAGATAAACGTATAAGTCTATACAGTTGACATTTAGTGAGGTTTATAGATGAAATGCAGCTATGAGTTTTTATAGACGTGCTGAAGGGGATATTTATAGACGAGCTGAAAGGATTCTTTGTTATTTTTTTTTAGACGAAACGATCTAAGTCTTTTCGGATACACTAGAGGATTCTTTAGAGAATAGACGGGCTGCTTACTTACTTAGTTGGCTCGAGACAGAACATTTGTTCCATAAGAAGAACTTAAAAAAGAATTCCAGTCGCATCGATCTTGTGCGCAGTTTTTTCCAATTTGAATGACCATGTTTTGATATGTCATCCACCACTTGATCTTTCCATCGAATTCGTGGCCTCTCCTTCTGCGTAAACCATCAGTAGGCTCTCTTTTATATGCATTTTGAGCTGCGACATACACATCCATTCACACAACATGGCCACTGTAGTCGCTGCAGCTCGATGCGACTGACTATTTCGATGTCCGTGTATAGATGGTACAACTCGGGGTTCATTCAACGGCGATATTTACCGTCAACGCAGATCTGTCCATAGATCTTTCGGAGAATTTTTCGTACAAACAATCCTAGATCTGCCTCATCTATTTGCCCAAGTACCCATGATATTCATCCATACACCTGCACGGGTAGTATCAGCGTTTTGTAGAGTGTGGATATGGTCTGGCGAGAGGTGGCCCTATATCTAAACTGCTTAACTAGTCCATAGTAGCATCTGTTGGCCAACACTGTCCATCTCCGAATTTCAAAACTGATGTCATTAGTTTTATTTATGGCGGTAACAAGGTATATAAAATCTTTGACTATCTCGAAGCTGTAGTTCTCAAGTTCCACAGTTTGTCCGATTGGTTGATGCCATCAGATTGGTCATCCCGCCATTTACTGTCAATTTGTTCAAAGGTGGTTATATCGATGTCATCGGCGTAAGCGAGTAACATGTGTTGTTTGGTGTACATTTGTGTTCACCTTTACACCTCGTATAACCTTTTCGATCAGGATGTTAAAAAGGTCACACGAGAGGCTGTTACCTTGTCTGAATCCTAGTTCGGTATTAAAGGGCTCCGAAAGATCCTTTCCTTGACCTAGTGCCAGTTAAAATTATTTTGCATAATCGTAATTATTTTGCCGATTGCAGGCCTGGCTTTAAACACATCTGAACGGATAGGCCTGTCGAATGCGGCTTTATAGTCGACGAATGGGTGAAATGTAGATATGTTTTTCTTGGGTCTTTTCCAGGATTTGTCGCAGAGTGAAAATCTGGTCAATGGTAGACTTGTCAGGTCTGAAGCCGCATTGGCATGATATCATATTGATATAATATCATTGACCATTGGCTTCAGTCGTTCACATAGTACGCTGCATAGCACTTTATATGCGATTGGAAGGAGATTAATTCCTATATAATTGGCACATATTGTCTTATCCCCTTTTTGTGCACGGGGCACAGAATGCTAATGTTCCAATCATTGGGTATTCATTCCTCTAGTCATATTGTCATCTGGTGCATGCTTCTTACCAGCATATGACTACCAGTCTTGAATAGTTTGGCACCTGCTGCTATATTATTCTTCAGCCGATTGATTGCTATTCAGACCTCAACTTATAATGTCTATTATTGAGTTACGATAATATATTCCTCACTTGGGGGAATTCCTGCTTAACTCAACGGGCAATGGACTTCTTGTCGTGAATAATATTTATGCGTCCATACATATAATTCACGATCCTACGTTTTAAACTGTGGCGGCCTGGAAATATCCAATAATAAATTATTTTTAAAATATTATTTAAATTTGATCGAGTCATCTTTGATTTTATAATTTTAATTTTTCGTAAAGTTTGTATTGATTTTCGGTTTCTGTTCTTGGCGGCAACAAAAATAATTTCATATTTTTAGTTAGTTCCAAGGTTTATTCATAAGGTTAACAGGGAGATGAATTCGTAGTCTTAATTGACTGTCAAATTTATTATTTGAAGAACAAATACTTAAATATATTTTTATTCGAACCAAAATATTTGTGCACATTACTATCCTTACGTTTTCCTGAGAGATATTTTGAGTTTTTATTCTGTTCTGTTACTAAGGCATGAATTCGCCTGCCTGTTAACCTTATGAATAAACCTCGGTTAGTTCCTTTTTGTCTTTTGAAAATAAAACATCAAACTTTTTTATAAAATTTTTTGGGGTTTTATTGATTTCGAACCCAACTAATTGGTGACCTCAGAGAAAAAATATGAACAATACAAATTTAATTTAAGTAAGAACAACTAATGGTAAAGGGAGTTCATCATCGATTGGCTTTATCCTAGTTCATACGATAGCTATACACTCCCAGAGAAACGTGTCAAAATTTGGAACCGATTGGATTATTAGTTCTTGAGTTATCGTGCCCGCCATTCGTAAAACACAGCTTCGAGAAAAATGCGTTTGTAGTTTGAGAATCACTCTTGCCATCACTTGATGCTGACCCAACAAATCAGCTATATCTTCAAGAGTTTTTGAGATTTTCACTTGAAATTATGTAGGGACATTTTTGAATTAGTTTAAATTCGAAAAACTAAATAAAATTTTTTCACACCGAGTATGGGGGGTCCCCTTAAGGTCAAGCATATAAGCAATTTCGTAAAATTGAAAGATACACCGTCTTTAGTGACGGATAGGTGTTCCCCAGTGGTGTATCGGCTGTTTGTTTGAGACATTAAATCGAAAACCAGGTACAGTCCAGTACTCTTATAATGAACACCGGTTATAACAGACTTCATTTATAGTTAACACTTTTGCTGGTCCCAAAGACACATTTTTCATACGAACCTTTACTCTTATAACGAGCTACGGATACAACGAACTTTTTCATAATGAATATTCGGTTCCAACATTCAGTTTTCATATATTTTAATTTGGTTATAACGAACTTGATACAAATATACGTAATACTGATGATGACAATTCTCACAAAATTTTGTTTTTTACTCTAACGCTGGTAACCTTTACAAATAAATGTCAGCTGTAATATCATGTTCATAAAAGAAAAAGAGAAGCACCTTAAAAATTGTCAAAAAGGGTACAAAACCTACCCGTTTCTCACTGAATATATAATTTTTCTGCGAAGCCTATGTTACCTTGGATATAACTAACTAATTTGCTTGGTCCCTACTAGTAGATACAGAAGCAGATTTAACAGTGTATACTGTGTCTTGACCCATGCCCAACCTCCCAGTCAACTTGTTTTGTATGCCTCTAACCAAACGCCACAATGGGTAAATGTGGACTACTTATCGATATCAAGTATAATGCTCTTATAGAACCCATACCAATCGGATACAATGGTTCTACAGCAAGTGTACGGGATTCCTATGTTAACTGCATTCCAGGGTGATCTGAACACACGTCTTCGGTTCAGCATTATATAGAAACAACAAAGCTCCGCCCGTTTTGCTGCAAAGTCACAAGAGATTTTACATAGTATTTACAACGGCAATGTGAATAACGATAACGGCGTTATAATTTGGACGGAGGAACGGAAGTAAGCCTTTAAAATTTGTTTCGATACTTCCGATAATGCATCTAAAATTCATGTAGTATACTTTCGTGATGGCCTGAAAAGAGTTCCTTAAACGTCCAGGAAGGATTATCTCTTGCTGACCAAACAAAGACACTCCTTAGCACAACCTATAACCAGTAAGGAAAGTAAGACTGGGACTGGGTATATTCTACATATCGACGCCTCCGAAGAATAGTATGCTAAGTCTGAAAAGTGAGTTTTTCAGCAGAAGCTCTCAAAGTATGGAAGTTTCTTAAAGCTTACGTGCCTTGCTAAGTACATTTTTGCTTATAACTTTGGTTTGGATTGGCCCATGATTACCAAAATTTCAGAGAATTTAAATTAAGGACCGTAGTATCTAAAAACGTAAAGAACTTTAAAACATGCTAAGTCGACTTAGCATACAATGGTTCGGAGGCGTCGATATGTATCCTAACAAACGTCGCCTGTTTGAAGGAACATTGTTGTGAAATTTAACGAACTTAAATATGTGGTCTTTATCTATATGTAAAGCGACTAACATCAAACCCTAGACATGCTATTCTGCAACCTATTTTACATTTTGTAAATCGATTTAAAGTAAACTTGACACACGCTACTTTGTATGCTTCACTGTTTAAAATGTAATATCAATCAGGCACCCATTGATTATTTGGTGTACAATCAACATAATTAGGTAGAAATTATATATGGAAGCTATGCTATTTCTAAATCTGAACCGATTTCAAGGAAATTTGCCAGAGATTAATTTATATTAATTTCAGTACGTTGGGTCAATCGGCCTAGCTATTGGCCTTTAGTGTACCATTTATTTAAAAATGTGTATGTAAATCTGAACCGATTTTCACGAAACTTAGCACACATCATTCTGGACCTAATTCAGTACCCCATTTACCTTAAATCGGACGAAAAATATATAGGAGTTATATAAATCTAACAGCACATGTTGCAACATTTCGCGTAAATCGAAAAATATATAGGGACTTTGGTGCACAATTTACATAAAATCGGACTAAACTATATGGGAGCTATATCTAAATCTGAACCGATTTTCTTGAAACTTAACACATGTCATTCTGGACCTAATTTAGTGCTCTATGCTCAGTAAGAAATTTGGTGTAGCTACTTTTATGGATCTCGCACTTGCTTCCCAGGAAATTAAATTGGTCAATTTGTTCAATGAAAAGGAACAAGTCGCGGAGAATCATACCAGCAGGCATAAAAGGAGGCGCTTTGGTGATAATCGAGGGAGTCTTCTATGGATGGCTGTGGAGCCAAGTAGGGTTGAAAACTAAGACCTTGGCTGGGGAAGTCGTTAGTTTGTAGTTTGTCTAGTCGAGTGCGTTTGAGAAACGAGCCCTGCAAATCGAAATATATATAGAAACTTTGGTGTCCCATTTACTTTAAACCGGACGAAACAATATACGGGAGCTATATCTAAATCTGAACCCATTTTCACGAAACTTAGCACACATCATTCTGGACCTAATTTAGTACTCTTTGCCAAATTTCATGCAAATTGAAATATATATAGGGACTTTG
Source organism: Musca vetustissima (assembly GCF_032173495.1). NCBI lineage: Eukaryota > Metazoa > Arthropoda > Insecta > Diptera > Muscidae > Musca > Musca vetustissima. The sequence continues at coordinate 10,149 of NW_026884965.1, read as the reverse complement.
GTGCCCATTTTACCTTAAATCGGACGAAACTATATACGGGAGCTATATCTAAATCTGAACCGATTTTCTTCAATTTCAATAGGGTTCGTCCTTGGGTCAAATAAGTGACTTGTGCCAAATTTCATCCAAATCGAATCATAAATGCGATCTGTACTTTGTTTACAATTTAACATCTACAGACGGACGGGCAGTGTGGCGGACATGCATAAATCGACTCAGAAAGTGATTCTATGCATATTCTCAAAAGGAAGCATGTGTCTACCTCGTTTCCTTTTGCCTGTTACAAACATATACACAAAGACATAATGCCCTGTACCACAGTGTGGTGAAGGGTATAAAAACTCTTTAGATGGTAGAGTATAAAAATGAATACTTATGATCATAACTATCAGCGCGATGAACTGTAAACGACGTCAACAAGTTTGAACTAAATTCTTGGCAATCATAAGATCGTCGATATTCATCGCTCTGCTAGTTGTCATCATCGTCAATATGTTAACCGCCATTGTTAGTCCACTGCAAAATTGTTTATGCCACCACCGCAGCCGCTACCAGTACAATTGCCAAGTGCCTGTTTGATATTCGTTTTTTATTTCTTATCTGAAGCGTGCCATAAATTGACGCATAAAAATATTTCATTCTATAAAATATAACAACATTCGATTCAGAAACGAACGAATGATGAAAAAACGATTCAAACTCGCCAACATACTATTTATTACAGCAAGTGTTTATGAGTTGATGCTGCTGTTGAATGGTAGCTGTTATTCCGAAACGAGGAACGAATGGTAATGTTGGTGAAGGTAAATAATTAATTTTAAATTTTAATATATAGAAAATTGCAATTATGTTACCATAAGTAGAAAATATTTTAGCACCTCACATATATTTGGGGTTCATCTCAATTAGTCACTGATACCTCGGCTTGTTCTAACCTATTATTTGATAATAAGAACTCTATTTCCGATAATTGTTTACTCCACTCCCATTTCCAAATCAACATCTCGCTATATCCACCCATCGAATTCATGTTGGAAACATTAAATTTTAGTCAATCATACAGGCACCAGTTATGATCTGAAATGCCTCCTTCTTCAGCAATACTCTTTTTCAATTCATCAAGCAAGTATCGGTTAAGCAGCCGACCGACCAACCAGCAACATCATCGTCATCAAAAACCATATCGCTGTGCAACAGTGCAGCATTGCAACGAATTGTTTATTGACCATAAAAGTATTCCGATATCGTACGTATGGTGGACGTTTTTGAGCATTAAGTATTGTAATCGGACGTTGTTCGTTCATATTTCAAACACACCATCGCCACCAGCAGCAGTAGCAACAACTAACTGACCAGCCAACCAGCCAGACATCAGACCAAAAATACGAAAAACGTTGAAACATGACAAAAAAGCGGCTTTATGGCATACCGCTCGCGCTGCATGTCACTGTCTCAAGGGAATCATCAGTGCTCGAGCCTTCAATTGTTGTCGTTGTTTTTGTTGTTCTTGTCATTATATTAATATTGCAACTGGCATTGTGGCAACTGTTTTGCTGTTGCTGCTATTTCTGTAATAATTTTGTGGGCCAATAATATAAGTCTTCAAATTATGTTGCTATAAATGGTCTTCAAATGAAATAAACCGCTGACGAAAACGCCAAGTCAAGCCAGGCCACGCAACAACAATAATGACAAAAAACTAAAAATTATTAATTACAAAACAAACAAAAAAACTTGAGTCAGATGCAACATTCTACGTTGGCGGTTTAACGGAAATGTGCTATCTTTGTGGCGGAATTAATTGGAAATTATATAATTGACAAAATACTGAAGACGTTAAGTTCGGCTGAGCCGATCTTTTTTACCCTCCACCATGGGTATGCTGTTACTTTAAATGAAGTTTCCAAAATCACATGGAAGCAAATGATTTTTGGAAATGTTCGATGTAATGAAACAAGCACCAGAAATATTAAATTGTAGCCCCTTGTTATGGCAAATTTTCCTAAAATGAAGTTACCTATACCGCAAATTTTTCTATGTTGATTTTGTAACCCGCAACGCTCAAGAAAAACTAAATAAAAGTTGGAGTTGCCAAGTTGAAAAATAACTTGGGAGCGGTATTACCCAGAATGTTTGCACCGAACCATGGTTCTGCTCTGTTTGTCATAATCGCATCCACAGTAGGTCAGATACAACGGATGCGGAGAATGTGTACATTTCCGCAATACACACCCCAATAAGTCGTCGTCCTCATCATCGCGGTCTACGTCATCATCGTCGTCTTTAATTGTGTGAGTCCCTCGCAATCTCCGCATTGCTGTCACAACTCATGGCAATGTCCCACTTTTCCAATTCAACTGCGATGTACTTCGAGATAAAGTCAATGAGATAGTGAATTTTATGTGTCGTATAAGTCAAAGTCAAGTCGTGAAAGTCAATAGCCGTCTGGGGTTCCGGATTTCAGTGTCCAGATGAATAGGGGCATTCCGTCCTATGTAATGATCCGAGGGACATGGCGCAGACCGAGCGAATAAATAGCTCAACGGTGAATGAGAACCACCAGAACGAATGACTTATTATTATATCCATCAATAGACCGCCTCCAAACGACGTACTTTCCTTAATCATGGTGTTGAGACCCAACTTCCTTGCAGAGGCAGTGGGATTAGCAAATGAGCGTGATAAGATTCGTCGAACTAACCTCACTGGATATCAAAAGGTTAGACGGTAAGCATATGCGGAAGAAGTGACCACTCTGAAGTGTAGGCAATGATTAAGTCGCTCTCGAACCCAGAAAGACTGATGATCGGACTTATGTCTTGTTTAACGGTGTTGAGTTGACAGATCCAAAGAGGTGCGACAGTTAATTTATCCGGCAATTTCTAGAGTATACCAATAACGACAGGGCGACTAGAAGCAGTATTGCGCTGTATTTCCGATGGGGAATGTTTCAAATGCCACCAGAAGCGGAAAATAAAAAAATAAAAATTGAAGCAACTAGATGGGCCATAGTATCTAAACTAAGTCCTCAAATTGTTTCTAGCCATCCTAATAGTTCCTTGTGCCTGCAAAATGAGCAGGTGGTCCCGATACTGAAGCCAGCAAATGTAAATCTTACAGGCCGATCTCAGAGTACCTAATTTAAGCCGCATGACGTACTTCCCTTAACCATGAGAAACAGTTCACAAATTTTTTTTGATGCTTGGGTAGCAGAAAGGAATTTTCATGTCATTATCATAGCTCTCTATATATCTGCGGGTCGTATACCCAAATTGAGAATCAACTTCTGCTAGGAAGCGGGATTTGGCAATGATCGTGATGAGATTCGCCGTAGTAACTGAATCAGAGAACGGGCACGGGAAGTCACCAGGTTAGACGGCGAGTTTAAGCGGAAAAAGTGGCTAGCGCATCTGAAGTGTTGAACCATGAGCATCGGATTGAGTAAATTGTGGGCAATGGTTAAGTTATTCTCGAAACCAGGAAGGAAGAATAATCGGAATTCTGCCTCGTTTTAAGCCGTTGAGGTGACAATCTAGTCAGTCAAAACTCCGTGTCTTATTCCTTCAATTCAACTTCGAGGGAAAGTAATGAGATGGTGGATTTTATGATCTGCAGAAACCAGGAAACGAAGCTTAGAAGGCAATATCCGGCTGGTCCTAGGATATACACTGTCCATCATGAATTATGTCATTCTGTCCTAGGAAATGATCGGAGGGACATGGCGCTGACAAAGAAAATATAAAAATTTTGCACTGTGAATGATAAGGGGAGACTACCAAAGATCACTGGACATATCAATCGTGTCTCCAGGTGTGACGAATGGCGTAACTTGGCAACTTGTAATCTTTGAACGCCGTACTTTCCTTAACCATGGGAATGCCGATTGCTAACAGTCCACAAATTTCACCAATTGTCCAATCCTTCAGATGTTTGGGTAGCATAAAGGAATTTACAGGTCATCATCACAGCTGCAGCCGCTCGCTATAAACATGTGGGTCGTATACCCGAATTGAGACCCAACTTCCCTGGAGAGGCAGCGGGCCGATCTCACTTTCGTCCCCACTAGCTGAGACTCTTAAGGCATGGTTATTTCTTGGCATTAATAATGAATTCTATCAGTTGCTGATCACAGCACAAAAACATCTTTTCACGCCCTTTCCGCAAATATATCGGAAGGACTTAGCTAGAACCGTGTGATAGCACAGTTATGGTGGCCCTAGATTTATCAAAGGCTTTTGGCACAATCACTCCAAGCTGTTCGAGGACGTCGAACAAACTACCCTCTAACCAGGTTTTAAACGATGGTTCGTAAATTATATGTGTGTTACGTACTTGAATGATTGGATGATCTTTGCATCTGGGCCAAAAATTAATCACAATGTCCTAGGGGTCACATTCGATAGCCCTTTTAAGTCGTCCGCACATACCACAGTCATTTGCTATTATGCCATGAACAGAAAAATTGTTTCTTATGTCGCTAGTAGCACTTGAGAAAGTGACAAAGCACTTGAGAAAGTGACAAAGAAACCTGGCTAACAATATATACTCCCGTGTAGGCCACCAACGTTGGTGCATCGCAATGAAAAAACATTCAATCCTGCCAAAATGCCGCCCTGAGAACTGCAACATGGTGTCTCGTTATGACTCCAATAGACCACTTACATGGATTAAAGGTTTCAACCACATTTTCCAATTGAATTGACTCACAATCACAGCTTGGACACCTCAGTGTCCAGTATACGTTCTCTTTTGTATTGACAATGACATGACCAAATATAAATTTTAAATATTTTATTTATTTTTAGTTCAGAATTCACAAACCAAAAGCAAACAACAACATATAAACGCAATACGCTAACAAAAATAGCAAATATTCGCTTTATTATTTTGTAAATTAGTGTCAAAACAAATATTTTTTCACTCGCATGCAATGTGTGGTCTTGAAAATAAGACAAAACAACAGCAGCAGCAACAACAACAACAGACAACAACAAAAAATGAGTGCATCGCTCGGCATGGCGTGCATCTTAAGCATTCGCTAGCAATGTCTCTATGCGGCTCTATGTGTGTACGTTGATAGTGTACTGATGATGTGATTTTCCAAATGTATAACCAAATTGAAATTAACTTGTATTGATTTTGAGATGATCTTGATGTTTGCTTGGTTAACATGGCTATGTGGATGAAGTGGTCGGCAAGTTAGTTGTTGCAGGAGATGGAAATTTTTATTGCTATTGTATATTTTCTTGTACTTTTGTACGCGACATTAATATACATAGTTTGCCGACACTCTTTTCAATATTTATCCATGTTTTGACTCCAGTGAAGGATATTACTAAATTAAGATATTTAGAAGACCAAAGAGTATTAAGGATTTTAAATGCAAGTTTATTTCGGTTGCTGTCGGACTTCCAATCAGATTGACCCATGTATGTACTAGGATGAGTAGGTCATAAGCGGTAGATTTATTTTCCGTACGGACTTTCAACAAAGCTGATATTTTTGGGGGTTTAACAACCAGCAACTTCTTAGAAGCGGAAAATAGTAGATTTCAATATAATCGCTTTCAATCAGAATGCCCAGTGTAATTTTATTTAAATATCTCGAATTTTATAATTCATAATTTCTTGAAATTGGTTTCAAATCCATCCAGATATCATGTAAAAGATGTCTAAGTCCAAACAAAATTTATTCTAGGAAATTAAATGACCCCAAAGTTGTTGCAAAATGACCACAAAATCGTCTGAACTATGTAAAATATGTTTTTGGTTGAACTAGAGTAGTTAGGACACAAGTTTCAAAAACTTATCAAACATTACAGAAACATCAAAACAACCAAATCTATAATACATATTCGAGAAACCTAGTATGCATATTACTTTCAAACCTCATATGTATTCTTCTACATCCAGGGAAAAATTAAAAAAAAAACAGGGTCCTCCATACAACCGTATTTACCAGTTTTCGGTATTTTTGTCATATTTTTCAAACGAATAGACCTTATTATTTGAGACTGTGATTGGGTATCTAATTGTCTTCTCAAAATAAAAATGGGTGTAATTTTAGTATACAGTGGGTTACAATATCTCATTGAAAACCAGTAAGGAAAGTAGTAAAGTCGGACGGGGCCGCCTATATGATACCATTCACCACTATGCATTCAAACAGAAGGGTCATTAACATGAAATTGGATGACCTAAAATATGTGACTTTTATCTAAATGTGAATTCGCTTAGATCAATTCATAAACATGCCGTTCACTGTTACAATGGGACAAAACTATGTAAATCGATTTAAAGCAAATATCAATCGTGCACCCGTGGAATACTTGGAACACGAAGTCGGTTCGAAATATATATGGACTACATCTGAAAAAAAACATGAAGACTATGGTGCAACATTTACATAAAATCGGATGAAAATAGATATGAAAGCTATATCCAAATAAGAAAGGATTTCAACTATACTTGTCACAGTTTAGGTTAGATTAATTTATGCACGTTTTGTTCCTAATACACATGTTTTGGGTCCTACTTAAAATCGGACGGAACCATATGGGGCTATATCTAAATCTGAACGGATTTCAACAAAACTTGACACACGTTTGGCTAAACTATCTTAAGTACATTGTGCAACATTTTGTGTAAATCTGAACCGAAAATATATATGGGAATCTGAACCGATTTTCACGGAACATAAAACGCATCGTTCTAGACTGAATTCAGTACGCTATGCCAAATTTCGTGCAAATCGAAGGATATATAGGGACTTTGGTGAACCATTTACATTAAATCGGTCGAACATATATATGGGACCTATATCTAAATATGACGGGTTTGCAAGAACTTTTACACATATCATTCTAGACTCAATAAAGTACGCTGTGCCAAATTTCTTGGAAGTCGAAGAATATATAGGGACTTTGGTGATCTAAATCTGAACGAATTTTCACGAAACTTAGCACACGTCATTCTAGACTTCATTCAGTATGCTATGCCAAAATTCGTACAAATGGAATAAATTTCAGGGACTTTGGTGCACTATTTACCTAAAATCGGGCGAAACTATATATGGGAGCTATATCTAAATCTGAACCGCTTTTCTAGAAATTTTACACAAATCATTCTAGACTCAATCCAGTACGCTGTACCAAATTTCGTGCAAATCGAAGGACATATAGGGACTTTGGTACACTATTTACGTTAAATCGGGCGAACCTATATATGGGTGTTATATCTAAATCTGAACCGATTTTCTCCAATTTCAAAAGGGTTCGTCCTTGGGCCAAATAAGTGACCTATGCCAAATTTCATACAAATCGGATCATAAATGCGACCTGTACTTTGTTAACAAAAATACATGGACGGACAGACGGACATGCGTAAATAGACTCAGAAAGTGTTTCTATGCATATTCTAAAAAGGAACCATGGGTCTATCTCGATTACTTTTGCCTGTTACAAACATATGCACAAAGACATAATACCCTGTACCACAGTGTGGTGAAGGGTATAAATATAGGTAACAGTTCACCATTTTGGTATATTTCATATATACTCCTCCCGCTGTTTTCGCCACATCGAAAGTTCTGGTGAAATCATCATCGCAAACCCTGTATATATTCTTAATTAGAATAAAATTCTATTCCGATGAAAAGGTAGCATGTAAAGGTACCTCTCAAAATTTCGGTAATTTGAGGATTATGTGCATATTTTTTTAAACATTTTGGCTATATATAATATAACCCAACCTCCCAAATTTCGATATTTTGAAGAGTTTGAACATGATAAAAATCGTTCAAATTAATATACATGTAAATAGAGCATTCAGAATTTCATCTAGAATAACGAGAGACAAGTTTCTTTAAATTGGTTCAGAGTTAAATATAGTTCCACACATCTATTTTCGTCCGATTTCATGTAAATTGAGCAAAGAAGATACAGTTATTCAGCATGTTGTGTGTCAAGATATTCCTTGAGTGTCAAGATATTCCTTTTACAATGTATTTCATATTTTTTTTCCTCAAAATTTTGACAATTTTAAGGTAGAGGTACAAATCTATGGTCTAAGTTTGGGGAAATTATTCAAATAAGTGAAAAAGGCGTTTAGTTCTGCCGGGCCAAACTTTGGATACCCCCCATTATAGCTCCAACCCCACGTGGTATTATACTACAGCGAATGACATTGGGAAGTGTGGTTAAAACTTCCGATGTAAACAAAATTACTACAATTAACAGGGCAAATTTATATGTGGGGCTACACCTAGTTATGATTATATGAGTGGCTAATTGAGGATCGATAAAGCTCAATTTCGAACCCAACATGTTCGTTTTGTATCGCAATGTATTCCTTCATCCTAAATATAAATCGGTAGTTATTTTTATATAGGAGCTAGGCCTAATTGCGGACCGCTACAGTTCAGTCACATGCCTGACGTTCTAGTTTTTATACCCTTCATCACACTTTGGTACAGGGTATTATGTCTTTGTGCATATGTTTGTAACAGGCAAAAGGAATCGTGATAGACCCATGGTTCCTTTTGAGAATATGCATAGAATCACATTCTGTGTCGATTTGTTCATGTCCGTCCGTCCGTCTGTTGATGTTAAATTGTAAACAAAGTACAGGTCGCATTTATGATCCGATTTGGATGAAATTTGGCACAGTTCACTTATTTGGCCCAAGGACGAACCCTATTGAAATTGGAGAAAATCGGTTCAGATTTAGATATAGCTCCCATATATACTTTTTTATGTAAATGGTGCACCAAAGTCCCTAAAAATCATTCAATTTGCACGAATTTTGGCAGAGCGTACTGACTTAACTCTAGAATGATGTGTGCTAATTTTCGTGATACATATAGTATCGCCCGATTTTATGTAAATGGCGCACCAAAGTCTCTGAAAATCATTCAATTTGCACGAGTTTTGGCACAGCGTACTAAATTAACTCTAGAATGATGTGTGATAAGTTTTGTGAAAATCGGTTCAGCTTTAGATATAGCTCCCATATAGTTTCGCCCGATTTTAGGTAAATGGAGCACCAAAGTCCCTGAAAATCACGAGATTTGCACGAATTTTGGCATAGCGTACTGAATTGTGTGTAGAATGACATGTACTAAGTTTCGTGAAATTCGGTTCAGATGTAGACATAGTTGGGTATAAACTGACAATTCCGGATACAGTATATCCCCATAACATGATGGAATACGGCTATATGGAGCGAGGATCAAATTGGTTAACTATTTTAAAATAAAACTCCGGAAAAATTTAGTGTACCGTTATATAGGGGCTATAATTTTTAGTTGAGACATTTAGTATACAATAGTTCCAAATATATGGGGTTATCCAAAAAATGGACCTATATTTATAATTATTGTTCGAGATATTTGGTACCAAATAAGAACGCACGGTACCAAATGACAGCGAATTCAGGAGCCGTTATATGCGATTTAGCAGAAAAAGTGGATCAAAGCCTTATAAGGGAACTTAACCTGCCTGCAGACAAAAGACAACTCTATGCGAAATTGTGTGAAACTTTCTCAATTCGTTTAGACAGACGGACATGTTTAAATTTTACGCTGATCAAGAATATATATAAGGAAATTATTATTTCGATGATGAAATAAAACGGAAATACAAACATAATATACCTTCCTTACTATGGTGGAGGATATAAAAATGGATCAAATTGGCTACTCCCATCGGGGTTTATTGCACCAACCATTAAAAGATACAGACGACCGGACTCGACTCCAAAATGTCTGATATAGATTTGGCTCATAGACAAAGAGGTCTAAACCGATTAAAAATATTTTTGATCTGATTAAAGTATATATAATGATATAATGGTGTAAAGTCTCACGTTTTCATTGTTTTTCTCCTTTTCCGTTTTACATTTTCGCGTTATATGTTAAAACTTTTAAACAAAATATCGTTATTTACTATTGTTTTCGAATACTCACATAACTTGAATATAGAGTGACTATACTTTGAAAGATCTAACAAATCCGCTTCTCTACTTCACAACACCCTCTAGTTACAAAAATATTACAACTTACTACTTATTCTTCGATTTTTATTACACATAAATACATTTATTTTTCATAGCTACTTCCAGCACTTTTTGGATTTACCACTTTTCCATCCCT